>NC_138032.1:24771625-24786625 GCF_964106645.2 Podarcis pityusensis
GCTCTACCAAATGAGCTACCTACTAGCATAATGCAGGAGGCTACCGATTGGAGCTCCTGATGTTTAAATAAATAAATAAATAAATAAATAAATAAATAAAATTTTTTATTATTTATACATTGCCCATCGGGCTGGGCTTCCCCAGCCACTCTGGGAAGCATCCAACAAAATATTAAAATACAGTAATGCATCAAACATTAAAAGCTTCCCTAAACAGGGCTGCCTTCAGGTGTCTTCTAAAAGTATGGTGGTTGTTGTTCTCTTTGACATCTGGTGGGAGGGCATTCCACAGGGCGGGTGCCACTACCGAGAAGGCCCTCTGCCTGGTTCCCTGTAACTTGGCTCCTCACAGCGAGGGAACCGCCAGAAGGCCCTTGGCGCTGGACCTCTGTGTCCGGGTGGAACGATGGGAGTGGAGATGCTCCTTCAGATAAAGCCCTTCCATGAAAAATCCTAGCAATTATATGTAAGTCTAACAAGAAGTAAGTTTCCATAAAGTTCAAGAAAGCGGGTATAGGATTGCAGTCTGTAGAACTTCAGTTTATGTGGATTCATTTACTCCCGTTCACATTTTGCCACTGACAATTAAGTCCTTTGCAATTTGTCACTTTGTAATCACAGTGACATGGACTATGAAACTATAGTTATTTAAATATTGAGATAGTGAATGACTAAAGGCAAATTACAAATGGCAATAATGAGTTTTAACAAATAATGAGTTTTAACAAATGATCAACCACAGATTACACATTAATTTGTGTTGATGAATAGTGAAGATGTGTAGGTTTATAATCACTTTCCTGTGAGATTTATTGAACGGATGCAGTGTTTCTTCAATTAATCCTCATTCTTAGAAATGAATAAACTGTGTAAGTGCAGAAATTGTGGGGAATTATTTGCATACGCCAGTTTTAAGGCGAGGTGTCTGGAATTCCCTTGTTTTCTCAGGTTTTCAGGTTGGGTTGTACATTTGAAATTCATTCTTGCTTTTTCTGTTGTTGCTAGAGGGATACTCAGATTTACTTACTGTATACTGCTTTACATTTTAACAGAAATATCTAAAAGTGGATATATCAACTAGTCAACGTGTGGGCATCAGAAGCAAAATTAGCCCTGGGCACAGTGTTGGAGGTAGAGACAGCAGTATGACCCCACAAGGAACTGTCTTGTGCACAAGTAACACATGAAATGGGCTTTACAGTTCTATATATAAAAACAGTTCCTGTCCTATGTGCAGGAGTCAGCAAACTTTTTCAGCAGGGGGCCAGTCCACTGTCCCTCAAACCTTGTGGGGGGCCAGACTATATTTTGGAAAAAAATATGAATGAATTCCTATGCCCCACAAATAACCCAGAGATGCATTTTAAATAAAAGCACACATTCTACTCATGTAAAAACATGCTGATTCCCGGACCGTCCGGATTTAGAAGGCGACTGGGCTGGATCCGGCCCCCGGGCCTTAGTTTGCCTACCCATGTATGTGAGCAACAGAGGATATACCTTAGAATCCTAGGAATTTTAGAAGCAGTGAACAAGTGCTGAAAGACTTCCTGGAGAACTGGAAGTTTGAAAACCAAAGGAGTGTTAATGCTTTTCCCTTTTCCTGCTCCGTGGCTAAAAGCTCATTGTCATAATCTTTTATTCCACCTGACTGGGCAATCAGTGAATCATTTGACCAATGATTCAGTCCAATTCCCTTTTCTCCTCTCAAGCAAATATGATGATTTATATACAACAGGAACCATGGATATGGACCTTTCCCTTCCTCACAACTCTATGCCTTCATGGCTAATTATGTTTCTTGCACTTAATGCATGGGGGCATACACAAAATCTGGAGGTATATTTTCCTGTCTTGTTTTCTTCAATACCTTCCAGAACCATGGGGAGGCATTCCCTTTACAATTGCAGGATGGCTCATTTAGCATTTTCTAACTGTGTCCCGCTCTCTCCTTTACCCAGCCAAACGAGTCTACAGGATGGAACCATGCTTTCCAAACAACATATATTGTGATCCCTTTGCTGACCCTAAGTAGCACACATCATCCCTGGGCAGCTACTAGGAGCCTAGCAGGGCCCACTGATGCTTGCCTAGGTCCCCCTTTAAATGTGTTTTTCTTGTGCTTCAGCCAAGTGGCTGGGTTTGGGCTTTTAAATTTCTCACAATGCCCCAAAGGTGCAATACCAGGAACACTGTGGGAAATTTAACAAGTTGGCTTCCTGACATCCAGCATGGATCAGAGGACTGTGGCTGTGAACAGAACAGCCCAGCATGGATCACTTGCAAATGAGGGGGGTCCCCTGAGGAAATTTCGTTGGAGACTCACTCATACCTGCAGCCAGTTCTGCCTAGGCTCTTGCACCAGATAATCCTAGGCCTCATCTGCACCATACATTTCAAGCAGTATCATACCATTTTGAACAGTCATGACAATTCTCAGAGCAGCTGAACAATCAATTCCTCTTCCCAGGGAACTCTGGGAAGTGTAGCTCCTTGAAGGGAAAGGAAGTCTCCTAAGAACTTTTAGCACCTTTTACAAATTACAGTCATACCTCATGATACGTCCGCTTCATGTTACTTTCTTTCAGGTTACGTCCCGCGGTGACCCGGAAGTACCGGAAAGGGTTACTTCCGGGTTTTGCTGTTCGCGCAGAAGCACAAAATGACGTCACGCACATGCGCAGAAGCGGCGAATCGCAACCCGCGTGTGCGCAGACGCGCCACTGTGGGTTGCGCTCTTTTCATGTTGCGAACGGGCCTCCGGAACAGATCCCATTCGCAACCAGAGGTACCACTGTACAGTCTCCAGAATTCTTTATGGGGAATCTATGACTGTTAAGGTAGCATAAGAAAGCTTTAAATCTAAAGTGCAGGTAAGGCCCATCCCAGCTTTTTCCAAGTTTCTCTCTAAGCTTTATATTTCACATGTGAAGTGACTAAATTGTGAAAGACCAGGATTGGTCTAACCACACTCCCATGATTTCACTAGACCAACATAAACTAATCCCAACACTCATGCCAAACTCATGGCCAGCAGCAGTTGGGCAACCCCAAACCACATGAAGGTTCAGAAAGGTCAGCAGCCTCTTCCTGTTTCCTTTGACAGGATGTGGAGGTTGTCCACCTGGAACATCTGTGGTCCAGGCAGGCAATTAATTACTGCTTCTGCCTTTGCACCTGCACTAGAGTACCCCAGACTAGTATCTGTCCTCCCTTGAGATGTTGTTGCTGCCCATATATTAACAAGGGGTGGGATCAGTGTGGTAGAGGACCTCACCTCTACAGCATGGGCACAGGTGGTGGATGCATCTAACATAGTGTCTTCAATTTTCAAAACATGCATATAGCTATCTCTCCCCCCCCCCCCCAGCACTCTCATAGGTCCACAGTTTGGGAATCACTGCTGTTGTGCACACTTCTGCAATTTAGTCCCTGTCCACAGGCTCACAATCTAATATATATGATACAAATGGATAAGAGAGTGAAGAAAACAACATGTCCCTCTCAGACACTAATCTAAGCAAATTATGGAAATGCCACTCTTCCTGAAAGGCAAGTGTTAAGTGGTATGCGAAGGAAAAATAACAAATGATCCCTGCTGCAGAAAATGGCAACAGCTAACTCCTAAATTCATCCCTTCAGTAGCATGACTATCTGCATGGACAAAGTGTTATGCTTGCCAGTGTTCTTGCTGTTCGTGTGATGATTTAGACAGGCACTCTGGCCTCATGGAATGCATTTATATGGCTCTTTCTGTTCCGAGGGCATGTAGAATTTAAAACAGAAAACTCTGAAAAGTTTTGCCAGTATGTTATAGTACACTGATGATTGGATGAACATACATCCCAGCTCACCAATGAAAGCATAAATGGGCCCCAAAAATATGTCTTTGTTTTACAGCTTTCTATCCCACTTTTTGACCACAGAAATACTCCCATTACTTGGTTTTAATTGCCCATTGGAAAAATAATAATGCAGAGATTTGCCACACACTGTAGTTGTAATGATGAACTGAAGTGAGGGTGGGGCTGTAAAGTGCATGGAATAAAAAGTAATTAATATAATGTATTGCAGAACTTGGGTGTGCTATCCAATTTTCATAAAAATCTGGGGAAATACAACTTTCCCTAAGATTTTCTTCATGGAAATCAGACCTTTACCCAAAAAGTTAATCCAGACTTCTTTGGACGTACTATTTACCTGTGCTGAATTCAATTAATGAGTGAGGTGAAAATATAGCAAAAAACCTAAATAAATCCGTACTGTGAATAAGTCACCAATGAAATTAACATTTGCCCACCCTTTTTACATCAGAATGATCTTCACAACCAAGCTAATGCAACCCGTGAATGGTGATTGATTTTCTCCTGCTTTGTGTTTCCATAGAATTAAGTGGAAAGGTAATCCTGCTTGCCCTTTTAATTTGCAAACCTGGGAGGTGTAAAGGGTGATCAGATGCAGAGAATAGGCTCCTGGGCGGTAAAGAGCAAAGAGTCATTGCAGCTGACAAACTCTGTCATGATTCGCTTCTGTACACATCACACTGGAATTGTTAAATCGCAATCTGAATCTTGACTGAGTAAACAATCCCTTAACATGCTTTCGAAATAATTGCTCACTGAAAATCTACGTTCTCGTGACACTTTCCAGTGCTTTAAATTCAGTAACTCCAAAGCCACAGAGACAATTGCTTGATGTTTTTACACCATGATATAAAAAGACTGCCCTAGCTGTATCTCCAAGAGCTGCTCTAAGAGCCACCGGAGACCAAAGAATAAGATTTGCTGTGTTTAAGAGTGGCCCTGAAGAAGATGCTAATTGGAGATGCCTTGAATCTAATATAGCACACTTCTGCCTATCCAGAGATTTTCTCTCTGTTTCCTATACTGGCGCTTTCTGACTTTCTCTTTCGTCTTCCGCCTCCATTTAAAGCCCTATAAGGATTGGGACCTGGATATCCTAAAGTCCTTCAACTCACACAAAAAAACCATCTGCATCAGTGTTAGAAACTCAGACGTATAAGCTAGGTGCCAAATGCTAGGTAAACCAAGGTTATAGTCACCAAAATGGAATGTCTAGCTGCCATTTTGACTGCTCTAATGTAATATTTTTCAAACAACGGACTGACTGCGATTGATTCTCAGTTAAACATCCGGCTAGTTCAGATGACAACCTTGAGCTGGGTTAAGAGCTTTGAGAACTTAAAGAAGAAAAGCCACTTGAGTAAGTGAAGACAAGCTACACCAATTAACTGTAACTTTGTTCACTGCTCCTGCTCAGGCGGCCCAGAAAAAGCATTCTGATTCCTGAAATTCATCCCAATTGTGCAGATAAAATATAACTGATAGAATTCTACAGGATGGGGTATTAGTGTGTGAAACTAATGATCCCCAGGCACGCACCTCCAGATAATGGAGATGTCAGGTAACATCCTTGCACCCAGGCATCTTCACTTGGTCTCAAGTAGTCAATGGCCATGTGCAAAATGCACCTGGCAACTGGCTAATTTCGAATACTGGTTCCCGGTTATTCCTTTCCAGCCGTGAATGGAAGTTACAATCACCAGATGTGATAGGATGGCCCTATTCACCTTTCGAAATGGTTTGCAGAGGTTTGGCAACTTCTGGATCTGGCTTGGGGGCCAGATCCACTTCTTCACCCTGCAATACAGCAAATGCACTTGCCACATGCCCCCAATGCTATGGCCTAATCCAGGCATGTCCAAAGTCCGTTTGGGGGGGCCTAATCCGGCCCCTGTGGCAGTTCATTTCCTGGGGTAAAATCCTAAAAAAACCTCAACTCCAACCCTAAAAACCTCAACTCCAACCCTAAAATCACTTCAATCCTAAAAAAAAGGTCAACAACTTTGGTCAGCCCTTTGGTCAGCTTGCACAGCTCTTCACGTCATCAAATCTGGCCCTCTGGATCCACTGGGCTGTCATAAATTCCATCAATGCCAACAGGATTTTTGGCAAGATCGAACACAGAATGTGGGACACTCTTCCAAGACAAACCATACTGATTATTGCTTGACTTTTATACACCAGCGTGTATTATCAGGGATCACCTTCATTTCAGCCAGTCGGACTTCTTAAAGTGGAAAGAAAAATGGGTCAGCCGCTTATTCAAATCCCCAACCTTCTGAAAAGACTCTCTCCCTTTCAGTAAAGGAGCTCAGGAGGTACATAATGGTCTTAGTGCTATGGGTGGTAATCGGACATCATTCAAACTTTGTGAAGATGTGCTATTAGAATGCTAATTCCTGTCTCCTGTTAGAAACCACCCCAGAACAATTCATCAAATGATTTTAGTTTTGTGCTTAGGAACAATAATCTTGCAGAAATTCTGGTTATTAAAATATGCAGGAAGGACAGGATAGAAGATGGATAAAAGAAAATATGAAATATGTGTGCAATCAAATGTATCTTGGGAATGTTCCCCCTCCACACAATTTGTGGATTTCAGGATCCAAAGACTAAGGCTGTAATCCTGCACATGTTAATTAGGGAGCAGGCCCAAAAAACTGCATGGGCTTTACTTTTCAGGAAACCTGCTGAAGGATTAGGCTGAGCACCAGGACACTAGCAAGCTTCCAAGTTGCACAGAACCCTTCTTCTTCCAGAAAGAATTCCTGCCTGAAGACCTTATGTCAGCTAAACAGCTGGTTTCATACAAAATGAAATACTATACAAATAAAATACAAATGATAAAGGAACATACCAGGTCAGACTATTTGTCCATCTCATGCCACATTTACACGGTACATTTAGAGCACTCCGATACCACTTTAAACAGTCATGGCTTGCCTGTAAGAATTCTGGGAGCTGTGGTTTGTTAAGGGTCCTGAGAGTTGTTAGGAGAGCCCTAGAGCTACAATTTCAGAGGGGTTCAATAATCAATCCCTATTCACAGGGTGAATGTGGCCTGAGTCCAGTATTATCTGTGGAAGTAACAGAAAGTTGTACGAATAGCAGCAGCTCTCCAAGGGGTCTGGTAGAGGCCTTTCCCCATTTCTTTCTACCTGGTCCTTCTAAGTGGAGATGCCAGAGATTAACCTGGGACCTTGTGTGTGCTCCAATACGGAATTACAGTCTTTCCCCAAAACATGGCTGTCCCAATATTAGCAAGTTGGAATTTGACTTTACAGAACATCCTAAGCAACAGATACAATGCCAACTGGTGAGTTTGGGCTTGTGTGGGGATATTTAGTGTCCTTGTCAAAGATTCACTAAATGTGAAGATTAAAAATATGGGGAGATGCAGCGGGGTGTGTGTGTGTGTGTGTGTGTGTGCACACAATCATTCCCCTTGTTCGCCATTTGTTGGAGGGCAAACTTCTGAAGCAAGAAGTCTCCCCATGAGTTTTGGAATCGTGGTTTTCCAGGGTTCTAAAATATGCAGGGAGCCAACAGCAGCACAGGAACTGTCACTCACTCTCCAACTGTCAGTCACTCTCCAACAATAGTGACACAGGGGGAGGAGGGAAGATGGCACATTTGTCCCCCCTGCCCCCCCCACTGTGCATTGACTCTATAATAATAATAATAATAATAATAATAATAATAATAATAATAATTATTATTAATACCCCACCCATCTGGCTGAGTTTACCCAGCCACTCTGGGCGGCTCCCAATCAAATGTTAAAAACAGTACAGATGTTAAAATGTAATGTTAAAAACTCTACAGATTTAGCGATTGCCTGAAGAGGGATTAAGACACAGTCCTGCCTCTCTACGTAATGACAGAGCTGCATGGTATAGTTTCTTCCATTTAACCTAGTATTGTCTACTAGGACTGGTAGCAGCATGTAGACAGATATCATTCCCACCATCTGCCAGGGAATGAATCTGGGACATTTGGCACACAAAGTAGCTTCTCTACCACTAAGTTATGGTCCTTCCACATAAAGCAGGGGGTGGGAAGGGAATGTGGCCATCCAGCCTTCTCTCTCTGTGACCCCCCAAGCCACACCCTTCCTCACCAGTCCTGCTCTGTGCCCTCTTCCAAATAAGTTTATCTGGCTGGAATGTGTCCACGAATTTTCAGGATTCCTCTTGCCTGCTTGGAAGGAGCCATGCCTGTATGTCCTCCTACTGCTAACATACGGGTCTCATAAGGTTTTCTGCAAGGGATCGCAACCCAGGCTGAAAAGGGACCTCCCACCCCTGCCATAAAGAGATAGTGTCCCTTAGAACAGGTGCATTGGTGGAGAAAGGGCATCTGGGCACACAGATAACTTGTCAAAAGGCATCATCTGAGGGCACCCTAAGCAACTGAGGGTGAGATGGAGGGAACGGAGCTCAGAGTCACTGGACTAATGCTAAAGGGCCTTTTGTCCCTGAGCCCAACCTTCTTCCTGTCCCCACCTTGGGAGGTGAAAAAAGGACTCAGCCTTCCTTTGCTTCTATGCCAACTGTGGTGGGATAAGGGAATGAGTTGCTTTTGGTGTAGGCTGTACTTACGTCTCACTCAAGCACGACTCTTCTCCCATCCCCTCTGGGCCAAGCCTGAGAATTGCATGTGACCTGCTTTGGTATTCTCTCCCCCAGGACCAGATTTGAAGTTTTGGTGGGTCTGCAAGTATATGAAGTCTCCGCCATTGCCCTCACCTGATACAACAGCCCTTTTGATGTCCACACACATTCCACTTTACACACTTAAAGAGGGATCAACATCTTGCCTGTGACATTTTCAGAATTCTAAAATGATCTCTGTGTGATTATTGTTATTTGCAGGCATTCCCCTTAACCTTCCTTAAAAATAAAATGTCAGCTTCTTGTTGGAGCGTCACAGCTCCATCCGAAAGGTTATGGGACATATTCTGCTGCCAACTGTACTGCTGGTGCAACACTATTAATTTCGGATTAAGGGCAGAGGTATAAACGAATGCCATTTGATCTTTGGTGCATATTTATTTGCACGTATCACACAGCACACAGTGTTTATATTGAAGCTACTTGACACATACCAGAGACCATCCTGTTGTATTACTCAGGCTTCACAGCAACATCACAATGACCGACAGCTGGTCCTTGCTTTGCAGTTCACTGTTTGCACGGTCAGGTCCCACACTGCACTGGGTAATGTCTGAAATGTGGAGTTGTCATGCAAACTGTCTCTGGTCCCGGATGTTCCCTGTGCAACATAGTAGGAACCTGACCTGCTGCAACAGTAACCATTGCTACCACATTAACGAAAGAACCAACTTTGACTTAATGTGCTCTGAGATTTTGTATGCTTGTTTACTGAGGATACAGACTTTGTACCAAGTTGCTGATGCACAGGGTTATGTCTACGATCCTATGCACACGCACCAGGGATTAAAGCCACAGTGAATACAATAGGGCATTCAACTTCCAAGCCAACATGCCTAGGACTGCACCCTAAGTATGATTAAATCCTGATTCTTGCATGGATGCCAACAAAATTCATTCTGTAAGGAAGCAGGAATCTAACACAAACAGAGGGACAATTTGGAGTCAATATAAACCTAGTAGGGAAATTATTTTGAATGTTGTGGAAAATAGGACAGGTCTTGCCAGTTCAGTTTGTTCCTCTTAACTGATTTGTCAAGTCAAAGTTATGGCTTGACTTGGCCTCTACTAGTTGCTAGCAATAAATTGGAAAGTTGCTAGAAATAAGCTGGAAAGTTGTCGGCTTGCGGTAGGTCTGTCGCTGATTCTGTTAAATGGTGCCTTAGACCTGTTGACAAGAAATATGAGAGGATTCACATGACAGGACTTGTGAGTGCACAAGCCCTCTATCTTCTGCGAGTAGATAAATCTGTGGCATCGTTTCAAAGAGGTGTCCTTGGAACAAGCAATCAGTCTTCCTTGTGGACTCTGGTTGTTAAAACTATTGCTTTTAGCAGTAACTAAGGGAGTCGCACTTTCAGCACAGTGTAAACAAGGCATTCCTTCCACATGCACACTCTGTTATAAGAGTTTGGAAAACCAAAGATACACTTTCATCACTCTTTTGGTGAAGAATGGAACAAACTGAGAATCTGAGGCAAAGCATAATAAAATGTCATGTGATAGCAATAAACTTTCCAAAGAATAATGCCTGATCCTAGCAATGGTGAAGTATCTTTAAATGCCATTGACTTCGATGACTGAGTGGAAGAGAGTAGGGTTAAGTATGTGCTTAACTATATATAAAAGAGGGCTTAGTTTTGTGCCTATACTCAAATATACTTTTGCATGCATATAAAAATCACAGGATTGCCAGTTATCCTCCAAAAAGCATTAAAGAAAAGAAAAGGTCCTGTTATATAGCTCTACACGCGCGCGCACACCCACACCCATCCTTGAGTCCCACGTATTTCCTTAGCGCTTGTGAGATTTAGAAATCACGTCGTTGGAGTCTATGCCAGAAAACTTTCAGCTCTCTCATGTAAAATGGGAAGCCTTTCTCAGAAGGAAAGGGCTGGTGGTGGAAACTTTTTCTCCAGGGACGGTGATAACAAATAATGATAATAAATACAACCAAGGCAGCAGTTTGCAAGTGGGCAAGGAGGAAGAAAAACCAAATTTCAGGAGTTGGTAGGGCAGGAGGGGAAAGGGAACAGAACAGAGACGCGTGGAAGGAGGAGGAAACTTACAAGACGAGAGGAGAAACTTGCAAGGCTTGGCAGGATGCGCTGGAAGCGGCTGTGCAACTGCGGATTTCTCCCTCTCTTCTCTTTCGGTCTCTTCTCTGTCTCTCGGCCAGGCTGGGCAGCTCGGCATCCACGAACCTCCACCCTGGGGAAGCCACGCACGTCTCACCTTCCTGGGTGTGTTGCAGCTACTATTGCTGCTGCGAGAAGGCGGCGGCAGCCTCAGTCCCTTGGGTGGCTGCGCGCAGGACTGTCCTAAGGCTTGGATCCGTTTGGCTTCGCCCCCCTGGATTTATAGCCAGGGCGGCTGCTCGTTGCGCGGCTGCGTTCCCCTCCAGCTCACACTCCACCCGCCCCGCTCCCTCCTGGGAGAGCCCCTAGTTCTGGGCCTCGCTTCTCCCCCCGCCCCACTTCCCCTCCCAACACGTGAATGAATCAGCCTCGGCTCAGACCCGCTTCCTTGCCGCCCCCTCCCCGTCCAGCGCAGCCCAGCAGCGCCGCTAATGAAATCGCTGTCGATGGACACGCCTCCGCCCGTTCCGCTTGTTAACGCCGCCCGAGGCTCCCGCTTCCTGTCCCTACCGCTGCGGGGAAGGGGGTCGATCTGTTTCAGGTGCGCTTTGGATCCCCCACCGCGTTTAGGTCAGGGAACATCTTGTTCTCCATAACTTATTAGAGGGGAGGGGGAGAGCGACCAGTGAAGAAAGACAGACCCGGAAAGTGCCGTTTGCAAAGTTGGAAAATCCTGCGTATTTGTTTCCCACTCGTGTTTGTGTTTCTACCACCCCAGTTGCAAGGAAGGCAGGATGCTGGCGTCGGGGCGCTCGGGGCGCTCGGATCCCTACGCGAGTGAAACGCACAGATTTGTAGAAACTGCAGGGAAAGAGCGCAGAAAGAGAAAGTTGCTCATACCTTAAGCTCAGTCCAACACACGCTATGCTGAGCATCCCACGAGAGTCCCGTGGTTTTTGAGGCTCAGGCAGACCTCCCTGACGTAGTAGGGTCTGGGCACTGCATGTGGGTCGTGATCTGCCCTAGTATTTCGCGGACACCGCCCCCCCCCCCCGCCCCGGCAGCCTCTGAAGCCCTCCCAACAATGGGTTTGGGCGGGGGAATCACGCGTCGACGTAGCCTTCATCTGTAGAGAACGCCGCGTGGGCGGACAGGCGGGAATCTACGCGGTGCTGAATGTCTGCATCAGGTTAGAGGAGTGCATAGCACCCAACCCTATCACAGGCCTGCTTGCAAGTGTATAAGCCGTGGCTGTGCACAACCCATCATACGTAACGATGGGTGTATGGTTAGCATTAAAACAAAATACAGTGGTACCTCTGGTTGCGAACGGGATCCATTCTGGAGCCCCGTTCGCAACATGAGCAGAACGCAACCCATGTCTGCGCGTGTGTGGGTTGTGATTCGCTGCTTCCGCGCATGCATGTGACGTCATTTTGAGTGTCTGTGCATGCGCAAGCGGTGGAACCCGGAAGTAACCCTTTCCAGTACTTCCTGGTCGCTGCGGGACGCAACCTGAAAAGACGTAACCTGAACTGAACGTAACAAAAGGTATGACTGTACAGATAAGGGATCTTTAATCGACACCTACATTATTTATAAAATTATGCTGGCGGTGATAGTGATGGATATATCCTATCAAGCCAATACAAGTACACTTCTTCAGTTTGCTGTTGATGCTGAAACTAGGGTGACATATGTTTTTCAGCAGCTGTTCATGTATATTCAATGGGGAGTAGTCTGGCAGCATGTGTTTGCACATCTGTTTGCTAAGTCAGAAATTGAAATGCACTTTAGAACTTCTTCCAAGAAGACTCATAGGTCTCCCTCCCCAGCAGTAAAAAAGCCAACTTGGAGACACAAATATAGGTACTATATAGGTCTTTGAATGTTCTTAAGCTACAAATCCTGAGCTTCTGTGTCTAGCAGTGAAGCCTTGGACACCTTGGTGTTCTGGAAAGCTGGAATACATCTTTGCCCAAGATGAATCTTCTCCAAGCAGCGATGCAGAGTCAACAGCGACTGATGTGCACACACCCAACACTTCTGTGTAACACGATGCTGATGTAATATTGTTCATTTAACATGAAGGGGGTGGGAATCCTAATTCCACCAGAGTTATGTTGTGAGCTCTGCAAAGAAAATACCCTTCTGTTTAAATGTGTCAATGCTGTAAGCTCTGTTCTTCCATGATTAATGAGCTGGGCATAGAACAAATTTGTATTTATTAACGCAGAACTGTTTATCCAGAGCTGCAGTCAGATTTGGTTGAACTTCTTATTAGAGATATCACTGGAATGAGAAATGAATGCCAAGATTCTTTTTCTTTACAGCCTCTTTGCGTGCTCAGCACTTTCTTACGAAAGGCATGCTTGCTGCATGTAGGAGGGGAGGGGAAGGGAAAGGAAAGGCAGAGTCACAAATCTCACGTCTGCTGCAAAGTCTCTCTGTCACCAACCTAAGTGGGAGCAGTACCTAGGCATTGCTATACAAGTTTGCAGACAGATGCAGAGCTTGGACCAGCCTTCACTGTGCCCCATCAGTCAGAATTCTTGGCCCCTCCGGTGCCTTTAGTGCCATATCACATTGATGCCCTGTTATGGTGACTTCTCCCTCACTTCTGATAGAGTCACACTTCTCTGAATTTTGCCATGCAGTTCTCCAGCCAATAAGATGAGACTGAAGAGACCAATACAGTGGTACCTTGCTTCTCAATTGCCTCGGTACTCAAACAACTTGGAACCCAAACACTGCAAACCTGGAAGTAAGTGTTCCAGTTTGCGAACTTTTTTTTCAGAAGCCTAATGTGCTCCGTTTTGAGTGTTACGCTTCTGATTTGAGTGTTATGCTTCCAATTTGAGTGCCACACTTCCACTTTGAGTATTACGCTTAGGTCTGTCTGTTTTTGCTATTTATTTTGCATTTTTGTTTTTGAGGCTCTTTTTGTTTTGTTTTTTGTGACTGTGTGGAACCCAGTTCAGCTACTAATTGATTGATTGTGTGACTGCAGCACATTGTTTATTGCCTTCATTTTATGGATCAATGGTTTCATTAGATAATAAAATTCATGTTAAATTGCTGTTTTAGGGGTTGTTTTTAAAAGTCTGGAATGGATTAATCCATTTTGCATTACTTTCTATGGGAAAGTGTGCCTTGGTTTTGGAATGCTTTGGTTTTGGAATGGACTTCCAGAACGGATTAAGTTTGAGAACCAAGGTACCACTGTAGTGGGGCCAGTGGTCAAGAAGATGGTTTCTGCATGTGCTGTAGAGGGAAGTGAGGGGCAGATGCAGCTCATCCATCTTGGAAGGAAGCCCATCAAAGAGAAGGAAAACTCTGATCCTAAACTTCTGAAATATACTTGGTGTCCTGTAGTGATTTCATGCTCATTATTGCAGCTTGTAAAACAGTGATTGGCTTGCCCCCCAAACCTCAGGCTTTTATATACATTATTTACACAATGAGTCCCGTCTGATTGGCTTATTCTGCTTCCTTCCTGGAGCCTGACTGGTCTTTGCCTGCAGGCCAATCAGTTGTTGCATTCTAGGATCCTACTTGCCTATTGTTCTAGGATCCAAGCTTAGTACATAACAGCTTCTGTTGCCTTGTGGTTTATCTTCAGGAGAAGAAAAGGCTAAGGAGTAAACCCTACAGAAATCTGGAGTGGGATCCCTAAGACATTTGGCTAGTGCCTTGTACGCCTCCTTATGGCAACTCCTGAAGCCAGGCTGGTGCCATACATATTGCTCTGTTTTCATTTGGACTACATTGGCAATGCCAAGAAGGAGAATCTTGACATCTGGGTAGCGTAGCCCAGGACCTCCACACACACAGCCCAGGCTTGTGCCTCAGGGAGGTCACTTCAGTACTGCTAATGCAGCAATTTGACTTCACCCCTGGAAACACACTCCATTGTCTTTTGAGACAGATGGATATCAACAATCTCCAGCCAAGTAATGTGTCCAAAATGCTTATATGTGGGTAAAGCATACATAAAAATGTGTACAGTGAAAATGACATACAAAAGTATTTAGGAACACTGATTCCCAAAAATGACTATATTGTGCAAAATCGCATACATCAATGTGTATATTAAGAGAATTGCACCCTAAAATGCTGGGAACTTAACAAAATGCAAACTGATGTGGGAATATGGAAAACTGGATTTAAAATGAAATTTTACCCTTCAATAGGCTTGGGGAGATGGTTTGGAAGCAAGAGGATGGTTTTTCAGTTCTGGCTTTGGATTACACGACCTAACTTGAATTTGGCATATTTTAATATTTTGCGTGCTAAGCACTTGTAAGTCCTACTGATGTGAATAGGAGAGAACTACACATGTACTTAGGGACATGGGTGGTGCTATGGGTTAAACCACAGAGCCTA
>NC_138032.1:25389125-25594125 GCF_964106645.2 Podarcis pityusensis
ATAAGGAAATGCCCAGTGAATTCACAGGTATAAAGAATGGAGTTTATTCCGTTTGCTTTCTGGCATTGCTTTCCTAACGCATCCATTTCATTCCCCACGATATAATACATTTTATTAGCATAGCATTATGATGGTAGCAGTGATGGTGGGGTGTTGTTTTTTTAAGGTACATATTCTTTCTGGTCACAATCCAACACAGATTTAAGAATATTTAACTAAGACCTAACTCTGTGTTGGATCATATTCCTTATCTGATAAGGCATAGTTGTTACAGAATATGAGCCAATTGTTCAGAAAAATACTTGATGCCAAGTATTATTATTTTTTCTTAGTGGCCCACAGGTGTATTTTAAATGCACAAATATGAATTTGAGGTTATTTATTGTTTAAAAAAATCTGTTGATAATGATATATATCTAAATAAGCAAGTAGGGGGAGTTCTGGCTTTATTGATAAGATAATCAAAAGGATGTGTGGAAAAGAGTGAAACATTCCATATGGTTGCCAGATAGATTTTCAGTGTTTTTTGAGGGTAGGGTTTTGGTTCTATTTTTATATTTTCATTCCAGGGTCTCTTTATCTCCTATTAAGCAACTTTGTGATAGTGTGTATGACTTTTAATATGAGTTCTAATATCTCAATGGTTAAATATAATTGCAATTCTGATATGAGAGAATACAGTTTATGTCAATGAGATTTATTTTTCAGTAACAAGGAATGATTTGGCCTGGTATGATAGATTAAAGCCTCATATAACATTTTGGAATGCATTTTCATATGAATTGCAGTATTTGAATTTGTGATATAGGAGATATCCTACTCAAAAGAAATCTTTCTGCGTGAAGATTTTAATCATAAAATTATAGTATGCATAATTCTTTGGGGGGGGTTGACACCCTCTGTTATAAAGTTATTATTTAAAAGGGGGTAAGTGAATTAAAATTATTTCATATATTTTGAATATTAGATAGTAGTAATAGAATGATATTAGCCTGTTTTTGATTCTGTAGTACAGTGTCAGAAATCATTTTTAAAGCAATTAACAGAAATATTAGTCATTATGCAGGTATTATTTTGATGGCGTTTTTATTATGTTAACACTTATGGTACTTATTAAGGATCTCCTTCAGGCCTATAAAACCCTAAGGCTACAATCCTAAACATGCTCACAAGTGAGTAAATCCCACTGAACGCAGTGGAACTTGCTTCTGACTAAACATATATATATATATGATTTTTTTTCAAACAGTGAAATCAGTTGTGTTTATTTAGTTAAGGTTCTACCTTAAAGGTAGATAAAGAATTCTGGTGTTGGAGGTGTTTACTTTCTACTTTCTCAGTCTTTTGGGGAGTCAAATACGTTTATTTTTAAAATGAAATGTTTGCTAATGACTGCAGGAAAATAATTGGTGCCACCAGGTACATTAAGTCCTCAATACAAAATTTAATAATAATCAAAAGCAGCCCTGCACCTGTGCAATCGTTTTTACTGCCTTCCCACTTTCAATTTAAGGTCTGATCCTGTTCCCAATAAAACAACAGGAACCTCTCAAATGATTCAGAGGAAAGATGGATGAATGCAGCCTAGCGATCACACCTCATGACTATTAGCAAGTTAATACCTTGAAAACATTTTCTGTCTCTTGCTGCTAGTGGTGAGCCCAATCCACAAGCCACTTAATATGGGGTGTATGGATTGGGAAACCCCTTTCAAGTCTCTGAAAACACACCATCATACATCTAACCTTTCTGGCTGCAATGACTTGCAACCAGGAACGTTCAACAATTAAAGATATGGGGGGGGGGAGAGGTTAAACTTCCGTTAGAGGGAGAAAAGTGATTATATGAGAAAGGTGCAAATTTAGAACACGTTCTGTTGACTCTTCTGCACCTCCTGATTACATAAACTTTACATCAAAACAGTTACATCATACAGCAACTTATTTTCGTTTTAAGATAGACACAATGGAATTCATTCACAAACACTAGGCTAAAGAGGTGCCCGTCATAGTGGGTCCCCCCAAGAAGCTGGCTTTAGTAACGAAAAAAAGAACCCAGGGGTGGCTAAGAAACAGAAAGATGCTAAAGAGTCTACCAAATAAAATAAAATAAAAACTTTGCACACCGATCTTGGTTTCCTTGTTATATGAAAGAAAATCATGGGGAAATCCATGGTACTTGATTGTTGGGTGATGTTAGGTGATACTGTATTCTTGGAGTAGTCAGTAGAAAATCTGGCATTAGCTATGGGGAGAAGAGTTGCCCTTTTTCCATGAATGGGCCATCTTTCATTTTCCCTTTCCTAAAATTATCCTTTTTACATTAGCCCAGACATATAGGTATGTCGTAGTTCCCTCTTACAGCCGGCATGCTAAAGTAGAGATAACAGCAGTAGACAGTAAACAGTCGTCTAAAAGCGTGCGCTACGCTGCACCATTTCGCATTCCTTAAACTGTGGATTCCAGACAAGAAAAGAAAAACGCAAGCATGATTAATTAACTAAATGTTCTGCAGATACAAAGAACCGTCTAAAAATGACAGACTGCAGGATGAAGATAGTATAGACAGTGTTTACAAACTGCTTTTATGTGGTGCCTTGCAATAAAAACTGGATTGAAATAGAACTGATAGCAATTCTAATTTATTTTCAACATATGCCTGTTTTCAGGATATTGTCAGACGACACCCACCCACTCCGCTTTTAGATGAGTTGTTCTGCTAAGACAATTTTTAAACCTGCCATTATTTTTCTGTTCTGATTTCCCCCCCAGTTTGTTTCCATCTTCTCCCCGGGTTATGGCTGTTGGTGGCGAATTTATACACATGTGGTATATACACACAAGTGCTCTATATACACGCGCACCATCCTAAGGTGATGTTTCCCCCAGCAAGCCAAACTGTATTCCGACCAAACTGTGTTTATAAGAAACCCCGTTTATGTTAAATATATATTTGAATTGATTTCAGAGAGTTCAAATCCGACCTGGAAGAAAGTAGTAGGGTGTGTGGAGGTCTGAACGCGGCGCGCAGCGATATTGGCACCTCTCCCTCCTGAACATGGATTGGTAGATTTCTGTAATATCAACAATGTAATCAGATATCTGAGCTTGTTCCCAATGCAAATACATTGCAATACTTGGATTTGAACCAGTTTACACCCGAATCCTAAACACGCTGGGCACTGTCCACCGGAAAGATCTTTTGCGTGAGCCTCCTTCTCAGCTGACTTCAATGAGAACTCCAGTCTCGTGGACTTCAGTTTGGATTGGAATACTTTCAGGTGATGTGATCTAGCTATGGGATCGCAGCTGCTGTCCGAAAAGCACTTATCGGTACCTGTGCCCCAATGAGGTCAATCACGCTTCTTTAGATACTGTTAGGATCTGGCTGCCATTTCTATGCATTTCAGATCGATTTAGACCCAGGTAGCTGCTCTAACTAAGATTGGGCGGTCCGAACTAAATCAGGAAAGGCTGCGGTTTGTGATTTGAGGCTTACTCTTTCGCCAAACTTAAAATATGTTTCCCATACCTCTGTCCTTTTACTCCGCATTTACTTATAGGCTAGACGATATGCCAAAACGAGTGTTCGAGATGGAGCCTCCAGGGCCAGACCTACTTTATATTTGACGGGGAGGGCGCTTCATCCACTAAAGGAAACCTGCTGCAACTAAAGCTCCTACGTCTTATACTCCTCTCTTAAGTACACTTCCTTGGACGCGAGTCCCCTTAATTTCACTCTAATGCACTACGTTAATGTACTTAGCATCGAAATGCCGTTCTTCCACATAGATTGCCATGACCTTGTCAGCATAGTCTAAGACTGGGGGCAATAACAGATGCGTATCTGCTGTTTTATGAACATATATAGCGCACTGTATATATCATAGGGAAAGCCAGGTACTTTACCAAAACCTGACTACAAAGAATGTGACCTGAGTGCGATTCCACTTCTCTGTCAGACATCCACCATCCCTCTAGCCTAAAGTCATTCCTTGATCATTGCATTTATTATGAAAGGGGTTTGCTCCCCAGCAGGCTTGGTTAACTGGCAATGTCTCCCCCAAAATCGTGTGGAAGAATGGGGTCCAAGACCTATTTTTGGGGGGTGGTATTGCGCTCTATCTATGTACAGCTGAAATATCTTTCCGACTAGGATAAGGACTTAATCGAAGCAGAATCTCGCTGATAATTCATTTGGTGGAGGGGGCTGTTCACTTCTACACCAGTCACCCCAGAATTTGTCTAACAATAGACAATTTGCCAGCTTGGAGAATGCAAAATTGCCCGCTGCTTCTTACCTAGTCAACATCATTTATTTCTGTTTCCAAGAAACAGTAAGTTTGGCACGAGATCTTGTTCAAAATGGCATAAAAGTGAGTTTCGTTGACATGTGCCTGGCGTAGGAAGAAGACTTTAGCTAGTTAAAATGGCTGAAAACGTGGACTTCGTGGAATCTGCCATTCTAGGGTGCTAGGTGAAAGTCTATTAGGTGGGCAAGAAAACCGTTAAATGTCTACACACACACACACACCAAATGTTGATCGGAGGGGGAGGGGAACATTCCTACCGAAAGTAACTTACAGTGCATTGCTGTGTGATACTCAGAATTAAGTCCCAATGTATTCAATGGGGCTTCCTCTCAGGTAAGTGTGTATCGATAGGATTGTAGCCTTACAGACATTAGTCCATTGCAAAAGTTGTCAGTACGTGGCACGACTTCACTAAGTAACCTTTGACAAGTTAACAGAGCCGGGGGCAGGTGTGCGAAGGGAAGTGGGGGGGGGGGCGGTCCTCTGCAGTTATATTGACATTTTCTAGCATTGAACCTCTTCTTCGCCCTTCAGACAGTGGGAAGTCTCGTATTACCGTATCAAATCAAACAGCTTGATTTTAATATAACACCAATGCTATAAAAAAAAAACAAAGCACATACTAAGACCTACCCAAAGATATGAGGGTCTTATAATATATAAAGTTTAATAACACGAACAGGCATTCAAGGGCGAGATGATCTCCAGCTCCTTTAAACTGTGTAAACACAGTGAGAAGAATGGAGGGGAGAGCGGGCAAGAAGAGTAATGGCTTTTATTGTTTTGTTTGTTTGTTTGTTTGTTTGTTTGTGCAGCTTTTGCTTTGTTCCGGAAGCCAAAGTCTCTCCCCCTCCCTGTGGTAGAGATCCATTTGAATCCACGAGTAAACTCGGTGTGCAGTTTTATAAACCGCGGAGTTCTTTATTTAGACCCACTTTTTTTTAAGGACGCTGTTTTTGAGGAATGCAATACGTTCACACTTCCAGCGTTAAGAAAGTAACACCACTTGTTAGCACAACTGTTAGCATACTGTTTCACACGCTTGCTCGGCGCTGGGCTTTCTAAGAACTGAAATCACTGCGCCCACGCTATTGTTATAACTACTACAGAAAAGTGAGAACAACCAAAGCCAAAGCTTTCAAGAAGCGGAAAGTGCAATGAACTTGAAGGTGCTGTTGTTGTTGCCGCCGCCGCCGCTAGTGCTACTGACTGCCTGTGCTTTTTCACCCGAGGGAATCATCTTATCTTCCATTGTAGTTTCCAGGGCTCTCTCGAGATGCCGTTCAGACTCCCTTGAACTTTGTTAAACTTTCAGACCTCGAGGACTAACTACTTCGCTGGCTAATTCCAGTGGATTTATCGCCGGGTACCATCTAAACCCCGCTAACTTTAGTATCTAATTTATCCAGTCCTCATTTGCAAACTGTCTCCTACCAAGTCGTGTCAACGAAAGGTCAACTCTACACAGCAGTTATGTTCACTTTCCTTTCCTTAAAAAAAGGGGGGAGGGAAGGGAAGGGAAGGGGGGGGACTAAGAAGGAATTCAAATTAAACCTTTTCTAAATACCTGTGAGTTCCAGTCACTCCGAGTTACAATTTAATAGAATGGGCGCATTAAGAAGCCATTCATAAGAATAGTTTAAGTTCATGTGAAAACGTTTATTTGTAGGAGGCTGGAAACCGCTATATGCAGATATCATTTAAATTGCAAAAGGATATTTTAGGTGCATTATTTCCAACAATACTAGTGCTAGTGTGCTAGTGTGATTAATATTAATAACATTAATAATAATATTAAATTGCCCTTAAATCCTAAATGAATTATCTCAGAGCCCCGTGACAGCTTTGTTATTACGCCCTGGTATTAAAAATGTAAATATCATGGCCTCGATCTCCTCAAAGCAGCTCCAGCAAAAACAATACCAGCAACAAAAAGTTGCTGGGCAGATTTAGTTTTCGTGCCATAAAGTCTGTCCGAGCCAACAGATAGTGATCGTGCTTGTTCCTGTTGCGATTTCAAACGCCACAATAGTTTAACTCTGTCCTGTTTGATGTGAAAGTATTTGGGCAACGCTGCTCGCAAACAAAACAAAACATACACTCTCTCTCTCACTCTTTCTCTCTCTCTCTCTCTCTCTTCCACACGTCACACACACACGCGCGCGCAGAGGCTATCCGAGCAGTGCCATTTTGCAATGGAGCAACGCATCACTTACCAAAGCTGGAGTGTAGATTTTCGGCAAATGCTGT
Organism: Podarcis pityusensis; assembly: GCF_964106645.2. Lineage (NCBI taxonomy): Eukaryota > Metazoa > Chordata > Lepidosauria > Squamata > Lacertidae > Podarcis > Podarcis pityusensis. The sequence goes on from NC_138032.1 coordinate 25,395,688, forward strand.
CAGTAGGGTTGAGAAGTGAATAACTGGAGGAAAAGTTGGAAGAGGACTTGTGTGTTGTTTTTAAAGGAAGCCAGAGGGAAGTTGAGAGCACAGCGCTCTCTTGCTCTTTCTGGCCGCCACCACCGAAACAAAGATCTGGGAGTTAAGAGAGCAAAGCCGTGCCAGATCTATACAGAAAGAGGGAGAGGGAGAGAGAGGGAGAGGGAAAGAGACGGGGAGATTATATCCAGGGCCAAATCTCAGTTCCACATTCCCTCCAGCTAAGCGAAAAGTGTAAACGCTCCGGAGGTAAGAGATGTGGCGGGAGGGGGAAATCTCCTGACAATAAATATTATTTTGTAAACAAAACAGCTTTCAAACAAAGCTCCAGGCTGGTGTAGGGTTTTTTTTGGGGGGGTGGGGGTACTTGTTAATTATTGGCCAAAAGAATGAAAGAAATACTAAAATAGGCTAGAATAGATAGTTTGAAAGGGAAGGGTCTAAACATCTAACTATGGATCTTGTTCTGTGTTTCTGCATTTTATTCTCTGTTACCCTAGCATTTTAATATCCCCCCCAAGAAAAAAAGTATCTAAACATCTTTATTTTGGAAGAAGAAACCGGGGTTTAACTGGATCTATGAAGTATAGATTAGTAGGCTAATTTAGTGTGCGTAAACAAAGCAACCTTGCAACAGTGTTTTTAGAATGCAGTGATCTTAAATAAGGAAGATAAAAAGGAAGATGATCAACAGTTGTGGGGGGCGGAGGTTTCTCCACCCACGTTTTGAACAAAACGAATCCATCTGTTTACACAGACATTGACTGGACACGTGATCAAGGTGTGCGCGCGTGTGGTTCTCCTTGCTTCAATCCTCTTTTTAAAAGTTACCAAAATCTCTTACGTTATCCTGCCTAAAATATGCTTTGTGGGCGCAGGGTTGTAGGACTGCGACGAACATTTGCGGTCGTTGAAGCCTACATTTATTTTTTTAAAAAAAATAAGTCTCTAGTTTTAAATTCCAACCTGGTGTAAACAAATGGTTGTAAATGATATCGGAGTCGAGACAGTAGATTTAAGCCTTTATTCCTATTTGCAGGCTCAGGGTTATTTCCTTGTCACATACAGTGCTTAGATGTCAGGGGTCTGAAATGGAACGCCGACGAGATTTGTTTATTTTGTTGTTGTTTTCAGGGCGAAATAATCTTGATAATGGCAGATCCTTTATTACGGGAGGAGGGGGCAAGAAATATGGGAGGAGGAAGAGAGAGTGTCCACAAATGAGATGTGGTCAAAAGCAATTCATGTAGCCTTTTTACTCCACCCATCATAGCCCAGCCACTAACTTTGAAAATGAGTCTCTAGTCTGAACCTGATGTCACCTTGAGGTGAACTGGATGAGAAGAAATTGTCATCGACAATTGGTGATTTCGTGTGTGTGTGTGTGTGTGTGTGTGTCTATATTGGGGGGGAGGGAGAGAGACAAAGCTGACTCCGAGTGAGGTGCCCCTGCCTTGTATGAGGTGCCATCTATTTTACACGCCTTTAGTCCCACCTATAACTCAGAGAGGCTTAAGTACCGCTAAGCATTAAGTCAGTGCCCTCTTACAGACTTTAATGGCACGCTGAACTGTGAAATCCAAGAGCTTTGACCGAGTTGTAAGGCTGGCTAAACATAGCTCGAGCAGTCACTGCTGCGTACCTGGTGTGTGATTTCCTCATTATGACAATGGGCTAGGAAACAATAGCTTTTTTAAAAAAGAAAGCAATCTTTTATTTATGCAGCTTTTTCTCCCTCTTGGCCTATTAGGGTGGCTCTATTCTCATTCTAAACACACACACGTTAAATAGTTGTAAATGACACATTTACCTAGCAAGTTAGGCCAGCTGAAATCACTGCACTTCCAGGTCCGAGGTTCCAGTCATATTTCACGCTGTTTATCTTTTAATTCCAAAAGAGTAGGACAAGATCTAGAAGTAAATTACGCCCCGGTGTAGATGGAATGGCGGAGAGAATGTGCTCTGGTCAGCACCTAGGACCAGAGAAAGCTTTTGGCCTAGGCAGACATCTCATCTGAAAATTATTAGTGCTGAGGAGTCCAGCTAAAGGATTCATTCAACGCGATAGGTTGTGCTCGTCCGACGTGTAGAGGCTTGGGAGAAAGGGAGGAGGGACAGACTGGAGGATATTTGTCAGACAAGCCAGAGCTAAGCGTTAGGGTCTCACTCTGTAGCGAAAGGGCCACCGCTGGGGCCTAAGGAAAGATCTATTCGAGAGGAGTGGTTGGGCCCACCTAATCGTGGAATAAAATGCATTTGATAACATTATGTGAGGTGGATATATGGGGTCGTGAGGAGAGTAAAAAATAAAGTTTTCTTTCGGAAACAGTGCTGCGTGGCAACTCTAGGGCTTCCTGGTTCAACCGATGTGAAATGATTGTTCACGGAGTGGCTGCGATCACAGAATTTTTCTCCTTGAGAATGGTCTTGTTGCTGCTGCTGCTATTGCTGCCGACGCCTTATAGAGCCTCTCGGGGTTTTTCCGGGTGGGGTGGGGGGGTGTTACAATGTTTGTTGTTTATCTGTCAAGGTTTATGAACCTTCTGTGCCTTGTAGTATTACGATATTGCTTAAACCATAGATGTCTGAAAACAAACACGTGCATATTCCCCTACCAAACTATTTTGGGAGCCTCGCCAACGGTTTCCCGATGATTTAGGCTCTGTGTGGTTACCTTCTCTAGACAGTTTAGGAAGTGCTGAGAGTTATAAATATGCAACAGCACGTGGAAGCTGTGCCCGAGCTTGAGGAAGGCGCATGCGCGTCCAGTCTACATCTAACGCCAAGCGTTGTGTGTTCTTAAAGAGAGCAGCCTGTTTCATGTGTGGCATTGGAAAACTCTGTTAGAGACCGCTGGCAGCCCTGATGTAGCCAGAAAGCACAGCGAAGCTTCTAAAAACGTGGTCTTTTCTTGTTTTCCAGGAACTCTCCTTAACAAAAAGCAAAGCAGAATACGTTACCTATCTCCAAATCCCCAGATTCACTTGTCGTGAAAGAGGCAGTATCGAAAAGAAACCACGTGGCCTTACAGTGGTTTGTTTGTTTTTTTGTGTGGCGGGGGATGTGTGTGTGTGTGTTTAATGCGATTTATTTATTTGCTTATTTATTTTTCCCCTCCCTATTTCTCTGTCGTTGCCCTTTGCCTTTTTTAATTGTAATGGTTTAAAACGTACGCACATGAGAAATAACCGAATTGGGTGACACATAATAAATATCATTAAAAGTATTGTCAAAAAAAGGGGGGGTCGTAAAAGGACATTCGCAAACATAAACAAGCACAGGTATATCTTTGAATACGCCTGTCTTGTATAATCCATATTTAAATAATTGTTATGCATAACAATATTAAGCACATTGCTTGCAAGGGAAATAGCATAAGCCCATGCTTCATACTCCCACTGAAATAAATGTGACTTCAAAGTGCTTTATTTTGCCGGATCGTGTCCTAGCAAGCAAGATTATCACACATTACACATATATAAATACAGACTCTCCCAGGATAACGTGTGTACACACACACACACACATTATCTTGGAGAAGCCAGCATGATTGGGTAGTTAATTTGATTTATTATTCTTCAAAAACACTGCCTCCAATAGGGGTGTCATCTGGAAACTTCATGCTATTTTGTACTATCATTCTAAGGCTGAAATAAATGTTACCAATTGATGACAGCTTCCAGCTGCACGGTAAAAATAGCCCTCTGGTTTCACATGATCCTGTTTCTTGTTAATCGAGGATGAAGCAGGCCTGACTTACAGAACCTAGAAGGGGAAGGGTGGGTTTAAAGATTGAATTGACTTATTATTTTGGAATTGTTTATTATTTGTTTATTATTTTATACAAAGATTTATATCCTGACCATCTAGTGCTTATGTACTATGTTATGTACTGTGTAGGAGACAGATTGAAAAGATAGATTTAGATATACACAATAAAATTAAGAAATGGGCATACTACAATTGTACACAAGAAGCATAATGTGTGTGTGCATGTGCATGCGCACATCCTATTTATTTTCTAAAATGAATAGAGAAGTAAGCATTTATTTTATTATATTGTTCTCTTTATAATCATACATGTACACACACTTAAGTTAACAAGTGGAATAAGTAGCAAACGTCTAAGAGTGAGGAGTGTGTGTGTGTGTGTGTGTTGTGGTGGATAGACAGAGTAAAGAGGGGGAGGGGGAGAGTGTACTACGGTAAGACCACACAAAAAAGCATCAAAGGCAATGTGGGAGGAAAGCCAAATAAAAATTAATTAAAATGCGAAGTTACCAAATGCAAAACAAGCAGGGATATGTGATTTGAACCAGTATGCACGAAATTTACAGCTAAGCCATATAGTTGTCCATTAGATGCACATTAGATAACAGGTATGTATGTATGTATGTATGTATCTGGTATATTTTTAGCTCCCAAACAAAAGTTTTATATAAACAGGGGAAACCATAACTAGGAGGCCCTATCGAAAACCCATGTAAAGGAATCTCAGCAGGTGTAAAAAAAAGTGGGTTTGTCAGGATTTCTGAGTGATATATAAATTGTCCTCTGCCTACTTTAAATTTAAAAAAAAAAAAAAAAAATCTAATTTCTGCAAACACCCTTTGTCCGGAACTCGCCATCAAAACCTTCATAGCCTTATTTTGCTTTCTTCTCGAAAATGTTATCTGACTCTCTTTAACTCTTTGTAACTGGTGAATGGTCAATATATTTTTATTCTTACGTCATTCGAACAGGTTAAGTCTATTAATGTGCGCATAAAGGCTACATAAACACAGCCAAGTAAATAAATACACCGAACAGGGCACTAATGCGGTTATAGGTGGATAGTGTAGGTATACGGAGATATATGAAGTAGAAAAAGCGTAAAAGTGCCCGTCAATTTCTTGCGCTCAGTTCCTTTAAGTACAACTGTATTCCCTTTTTCGACAAAAAGACGCCAGCTACCACTCCTCTGCCAGAAATATAGATCTTCCCATATAGATTTTCGGGGGGCTGTCATACTAACTTCAAAGAAAATCATGCGTCAAGTTTATTATTTAGAACTATTCCATCCCTGCTTTCCCATCCCGCCTCCCTTGGAGAGCTCATATTGTAGGCCAGCTTGCCCTCTCATTTGCCTCTTCCCTCTCCGGCCCTTAGACTCCTATCCTAAACAGTTACTTGGAAGTAGATTCAATTGAATTTTACAGGGAAATAAATGGGAATTTCAGTCAGATTTCCGTGAAAAATCAATAATTCAAAATGGAATTTCGTTTTCTGATCGTTTCAGTGGAATGTCAGGGGGAAACCAAGAGTCTGCATTATTTAGGATTGGGGTATAAATATGCTCTCGAGCAAAGCAAATTTCTTTTTTAAACAACAACAAGAGAGAATTGTAGTTTATGTTTTACGTTTGTAAACAAAATTATTCCTGTTGTAAAGCATGCAACAGATTGGCCACTCTACTACTGTCGAAATTCCACGTGATCTTGCACTACCCTTTATTCCGAATGTAGCTCGTTCTTAAAAAGCTTAATTTTAAGATTTAACAGAACCATGTATACTCAAAAGTTAATCGTATTAACATCAGTGGTTTTTACTTCAAAGTATGCTTCTGATTACATCTCACAAGTACCGGCTCCTATTTTCTATTTACAAAAAGTATGGGAGGGTGATTGATAGCATTGGGAAAAAATAGTTTAAAACGTAAATATTTATGAAAACTTCAGGTTGCAGACAGCTTCTGCCTGCAAGCATGATAAAAGCATGATCTTTTCTGTTGCGTGTTTACTCGTCTGTAAATTATACTAAGTTAAATGGGTGTTACTCCCAAGTAAATGTACACAGGATTGCAGCCAGTGAAGTCTACCTGCGGTTTGTGTGTGTGCCTATAAAACCCGCACGAACATAATCATATCCACACATTTTGGACAGTGTTTCTGGGTGGTCTTCAAAGGTTCCGCATTGGCGTACAGAAATCTTACATCCTTTGGAAGATGACGCGGAGTCTGGGAATAAAACAACATCATCTGAGCTACAGGCTGCTGCCTCAATAATCCAAACGCGCGGCTCTCCATGCCCCACAAGCCCGCTTCTGCATTGTCTGGAGTTTCTGCTAAATAGACTCTAACAATTCATATTTCTCAGCCAGCGTTCACGTCTTTCCATACCTAATAGCCCATGAAGAAAAGTATGAAATATACATCTCACGAAGCAGACATTAAAAGTACCCGCACAATGAGAGACTGGGTTGGAGTTTTAAAGGCCATTTAATGCAACCTCTCTTCTTAATAGCATTCTTGTCAAGTATTTTTTTTAAAAAAATAATGATCTTCGCCAGGTATTGATTTATTCAGTAAAAGAGTTAATTAAGCATTCTTACAAGAAGCCACGATCTCTCTCCATATATGTGTGAGAGAGTGTGTGCGCGTGTGTGTATAAACACACACATACATATAAATAGTGCGTGTCTATTTATCTGTTCAAAACCAGACAGATGCAATATTGTAATTAAATGTATTAAACTTTTAAAACATTCTAGCGCCCTGAGTTGTGTAACCAAATATGTGTGGCTGACTGGTTATTCCGAGAAGCCTGTTATTTTATAGGTCGTGGGGATGCTATGGGGTTGTTGTTTTTTTGGCTGGGGGGGTGTTACAATACAACTTCAAGCATAGATAGAACTTAGTTTTAATGATGTTCAAAATCGTCTGATTTGAAAATGACAGAATACTCGGTATTGGTAGCCAGGCAATCCATCCAGATAAAACATATTTCTAAAACAAACTACCACTGGAGAATAATAATAATAAAATCTACACCCAAAGAAGCTATGGCATTTATCTTTTAAGATTCTTCTAGATTTTGTAAAATGAACCGATGCTTCTTTTCAATCATGCTGGGGGTGGGCGGGTAAGGGAGATAATATTGTATATTGCCCTATATCTTCTTTCCTTTTCCATTTAGGCTCGCATACTAAATCGCTGAAACTGCTACGTTCCCGCTAAGGCTAACGGTCTGGAGACGACTAAACTTTATCATTGCATTTCTTTAGGGTTAAATGAATACCCAGCGTGTCTTTCGGCCGCAGTTCCTCCGGGTTGTGCCTCAGCCTCTATGGTTCTCTCGAACTTCTTTCAGTATCTGTAGGCCCTGCAAGGTGGCGCTCTTTGCACTGGAAGAGCTGATAAATGAGCTTCTCATTAGAATAACATTTTCTAGAAAGTGAAGTTTTTAAAAAACAAAAAAACAAAACAGGCTCTACTATTTCTTAACTGTTTCTTTCCGACTGAAAAGATCTATAAGACATCGCAGCACATCTCCGCGGCCCAGATCCTACTTCCTAAGGGTCCAGAGAGGCCTATGTAGATTTAAGTAAAACGTTCCAGCAAAACACCAAAACACAAGCTTCTCCTTCCCCCATGACTCTGTTTACAAAAACCCTGCACAAAATAATAAATATATACCAGGTCAATATATACTGTGAGTAGCTAGTAGACATGCGTATTAAGAACTGAGATAACTTGGGGAACCAAACCAGCTTCACTGTCCCCAAATCCTCATCGCCGTTGATGCTGCGGCTGACTCGCTGAACTTCTAAATATCTATATATCTATATTTTAAAAGGAGCTGTTAAAATGCCATCTTGGCCTACAAGAGAGGTCAGCAGGTGCAATTCACTCTGTGACATAATATCCCAAACACAGAGAGCTCGTGATCTGTGTTGTCTGTTGATATGTTGTCTGCTTAATGGGGCGATCATGCAACCTTCACCAAGGAACAAAGCCTAGCGGTTCCTACAAGCGTCGCTAAGTTAACGGAAGCACCGCAGCTTGCAAATCTATCAAACTAAACTGCAAGAAAGACAATCTGATTTAGAGAAAAAGGCGTTCTGCCACAGTCATTAAGCACAAGTAATTTAGATTTTTTTAATATATATTGTCTTCTCATTTACAAATTTACTGTATCACCGCCAGCCAATGGAACGAATTTCTTAAGTAAATGGGGGGAAATAAAAGAGATAATCAAACTACATAAACTCCCTCCCACCCTCTCTGGGTTTGTTTTATTTTGCTGCTGTTGTAAGGAACAACTCTGGCAAAATTATAGTAAAAAAATAGACCAACTGCAAACACAGAACGGAGCATCTAAACAGAGGGATATAATATAATGGTGTGGCTTTGGGGGTAAGAGGTGAGGATCGCAGAAGGTCTTGCAAGAATAAAAAAAGACTTTGCTTGCGATTTCAAATGACTCAGATTAAATGATACCTAAAAGCTTCTCAAATTTAAACATATGAATTATTTTCGCAATTACTGATTGTAGCAAAGAGCAAATCCATTTTAAGATATTGTGGCAACACCTCATCCTTTTTTCCCCCCTGACAAGATTTGCATGGTCTTATGCAATCTATTGCTACTCTGCTGTAGTTGTTGTTATTGTTATTACTAAGAGTCAGCAATGGTCATTTAAATTATATTGCAGTCAAAAACTTTTGTTTCATAGGGTTTTATATAAATACTAATTACATCCTACCCTAAATGCCAGCAGGGGCACATCAATTTATCACATTAATATCAAAGTTGCTGGTCTAGTGATGACATAATGGTAGTACAGTAGGACAAGGAGTGGAAGTCATGGGGCAGGATTCTTGGTCCAGTCTGTAGTTTACTGTCCTGAAAACTAGCTAAGTTGCAGCAGCAGCAGGCTGAGTCAATAAGGATTCCTACCACGGATTATGGGATTTCAGAATCTTTAATAAGGTACGAAATGTTACCAAACAGTTCTGTAAACTAAATTGTACATACCAATTCTTCTAGCCATAAATATTGAATATCTGTAACATGTATAACCGGACCTTTACATGCGGATAAATATGGAAATTAGGAAGTATATACAGTATGTGGTTGTATTGCCAAAAGCAATGGACAGGTTATAGTTTATAGCTTTTTTTTTTTTAATACCACTTTACATAAACAAATGTAACAGTTTGACACGCAGATCCAGGCTTGCACTATACGAATTTCTTGACAGGACGTGTAACAACATTTTACTGCACTACTTAGACTGGACTTTGGGACGAAATGTTTGCACTTTATACAAAAGAAAAAGCACATTAATACCAATAATATTCTGTTAGGTCGACGTTTAGACTGTAATAATACAAAATAATTCACATTTTGGTACACATTTACTAGAACATCCTTGCCATTCAGTACAAATAGATGATTTGCTACCTCCTCCCTCCTTCCCCCCCCCACACTTTTCAACCTCCTCCCCTATCCCCCTCCCCTATTCCCCTCCCCCCACATATATATGCAAAGACCACAATTCCACGTATCCCCTTATTCAACTTGTGGTATAACTATTTACAAAATCAAACAGTACATTGTAAGCTAGTATTTCTGTATTTACAGAAAACAAGGCGCTGCCCAAAGAGACATGCAGTTGAAGAACTCCAGTCAGTGGTTCCATTAAAAAGCCCTGCACATCGGCAAGATGGCCCAATAACCCTGCTCTTCTCACGCACTCTAGAAAAAAACCATTTGCTTTCCAAGCCTTTGCCCCAAACACGACAAAACCAAAACAAAACAACAGAAATTGAAGAAGAGAGGGAGATAGAAAGAGAGAGAGAGAGAGAGAGAGAGAGAGAGAGAGAGAGAGAATTCTTGATTTGATTCGGTCCTGGGTCTATGGGCAGCATTAAAAAAAAATCAAAACACACAAAAAGATCGATTTTCAAAGTGTTCATTAATTTTTGGAGTCTTTTAAATAGGTTGGATTTGCATTTGTTTGTTCGTTTGTTTAAACGTACCATTCGTTAAAATTTGACGTGAGCGTGCTGTGGCTGGACGTGTGGTGGACTGCTGAAGATGAAGGGGATAAGGAGCTTGTGGTCTGGTTTTCTGTGGATGGAGAAACGATTGTTGGGGGTGTTGAAGATTCATAGCCTGAACTGGCAGCGGGAGAAGGCTGAGACCCCTGGGAGGACGATTCGTGGACCTAGAAAACAGAAATGAATAACAAAGGGAAATGCTTGAAGGGTGTGTGGATTCGCACATAGATATACGTGTATCGCTGGGTGCATGCACACCCACCCACCCCTGGCTAGGTAAATATATAAATATTGTTATACCCATGCAAACAATATGCACGTATGCATCTGGCCCATTTACTTGCCCAACATGCTAAATCACGGAGCTGAGCTCACAGATTGAACTCTAAATGCCACGGTGGGGGGAGGGTGGCGGCGCGGGGGAAGCGTGAAGTTTGAAATACTGCTTCGCTAATCAGGATGTTGGCTGATCTCATAGAAACGCCGAGCTCTTAACTTAACTATACACCGAGATCGCCTGTTCTCAGCTAATTTCAGGGAACTGCCATGCAAGATAAATACGGCCCTGGGATACACAAAAGAAGAACGATATCCTAGCGGAGGCTTGAACAAGAAACCCAGAGTTTCTATGCCTGCCTGTGTCCCTTCAGACTCCCCATCGAGTCTTTTTCTTTAAATTCTCCCCCTGAAGCAATGCACAACCCCAGGCTAGCCCAAACCGGGATCCATTGTGAGACAATTTACAGCGTAAAGAACTGGAATCCCGGGTCTCCAGAAACGAAGACTTTCCACGCCTTTAAGCAACGTAATCACTTCTCCTTTAATAAACCTTTCCAGAGTGACAGAACAATACGGGCTAGTTTCCCAGTTTCCTGTCCGGAACGTCGCGTCACTACTGTATAAACTACTGTTTATAAGGAATAAATGTTTATTTCTCTTCCCCCCTCCTCCAGTAAATAGCGGTGTGCAAAGTCGATGGTGGAAGGAGAGAGGCGAAGGCCACCCGGCCCAAGCAGATCCCAATGAAAAGAGAAGCTTAAGGGGGGGGGGGGGAGAAACTACGTCTAGCATTTACCTTCATGTGTTTTCGGAGAGAGCTCGGGTGCGTGTAGGACTTATCGCACATTTTGCAGAGATAAGGTTTGTCTGAAGTGTGGACGTGCATATGCTTTTTGCGATCGCTGCTGTTGGCGAAGCGCCTGTCACAGCCCTCGAATTCACACTTAAAGGGTTTTTCACCTATTACAAAAACAAACAAAGTCGACCTAATTGGAAATCTGGCACCTAGATTTTTATAGTATGGAGCAACACCTACAGCCAATTCTAACCCCCACTTTACTGAACAAGAGTAAATTAAATCAAAGCCTGTTTTCTTTCCCCATTTTTCTTATCTTTCTTTTAAACAGCGAACTGTGGCATCTCACCAGAAAATGAACGCCTGGCAAAGGAGTACATTTGCACACAGTTTTGGAAGGAGGGGAAGGTTTGTTGCCACTTTTATGGCTAAATTTGGCGTTTGTTTACTTTCCCTTCCTTTCCTTATTTATTACGTAGTGTACACATAACCTTCCACGGCTGCACAGTTGTATTAGTTATTAAACTTGCAGTGCATTGCACACTTCTGATTAAACTGTTCAAATCACAATAGCGCCAGCTTTAGATTTTTTTAAAAAAAAATAGATAAACACACGACAGGTTGTGGGATTTCTTTTTCCAAAAGGAGAGGGAGAAGGAAAAGACAACACAAGAAATATTAGAACAGAGAGCTGGTGATTTGCGAGGGATTTCAGCGCTCCCAGCCCCCACGTTTCCTTGTAATAATACATAAACTCGTACAGCTCAGATTACTTACAATCGCCCCACATAATTAAATATTTACAGAGGGTGAGAAATAGATAGCAAGGAAAGCTGAGGTTAGGTAGCCATATATTTAGCAGGATTTCTCACTGTAAGACAGTCAGTGCCCTCGACTACCAATTAATTAAAACCAATAAATTTTAACAATTCAAATCGCTGCCATCTTTTCCCCTCCACCCCACACCCTAATCTCCCCTCTTTTTCCTGAAACATTTAGAGCCCTACCTTATATTTGATTTTTCCCACTTAAAAAAAATAAAGAAAAAGAAAAGCAATCTTTGGTTTATAGTGCCAATTAATTCACCAGCTGAACTGAATCCGGCTCTTGATGTGGATTTGTTTAAGAAAGGAGCCCCCACCCCTATATTTCTTCCCTAATCTCCCTCCCTCCCCCTCCCCCCTTTGATTTGTTTTGAGCTGCCTCCTTCTTGGAAAGCGCGAGGGTTCGCTTCAACAGGCAACGGGCGGCTCGGCCCGGTCGGTTGGTTTGGGAACGTACCTGTGTGCGTCCTTTTGTGGATCTTGAGATTTTCCGAGCGAGCGAAGACTTTCCCGCATCCCGGGAAAGGGCACGGGAAAGGTTTCTCCCCCGTGTGGACTCGGATGTGGTTGACCAGTTTGTATTTGGCCTTGAAAGGCTTCCCTTCCCTGGGACACTCTTCCCAGAAGCAAATGTGGTTGGACTGCTCGGGCCCGCCGACGTGCTCCACGGTGACGTGAGTCACCAGCTCGTGCATGGTGCTGAAAGTTTTGTTGCAGGACTTTTTGGGGTTGGCCAACTGCTCGGGCTCGATCCACTTGCAGATGAGCTCCTGCTTGATGGGCTGGCGCATGTAGCGGAAGAAGGCCCCCGGCCCGTGGTGGGCTGCCATGTTCATATTCATGTGGCCGTAGCTGTGCAGCTGCGGCGAAGCGTAATGTTCGGAGCGCGGGCTCGTCACCTGGCCGTACTGCTCCGGCCGGCCGTACATGTCTCCGGAGAAGCCCAGGCGCATCTGCCCGTTGACCACGTTGGGCGACGCGTGGCCGGTGGCTTGCTCGTGGAGGCCCGGGAAGAGGAGGTGGCCCGCCGCCTCGCCGTGCCCGTGCGGTCCGCCGAAGCTGCCGGCCGCCGAGGCGAAGAGGCTGTGCTGGGCGCTGGCCGCCGCCGCCGCCTCACCGAAGCCCCGGTTGCGGAAGAGAAAGTCCCGCGTGGAGTTGAAGGCGGCCGCGCTGGAGTAGGAGCCGACGTGGCCCGGGTGGTGGTGGTGATGCCCCAGCGCCGCCGCGGCCGCGTAGCCAGGGGCCTGCGAAGTGAAGGCGGTCTGGCCGGCCGAGGCCAGCTCGTGGCTGCTGGGGTTGAGCTTGAAGGCGCCCATCCCGGCGTCGGCGAAAGGGTTGATGCCCAGTCCCACCTCGCGCTCCGTCACGTCGCCCGTGGCGTGGTGGCGAGAGGAGCCGAAGGTCGTCACTCCGATGGCGGGGTACTGCGGTCCGGCATCCAGCAACATCTTCTCCCGGCTCTCAGGCAGCTGCGGCAGCAACCGCCGAGGAAAAGTGATGCAAAAATGAAATAAGATTTAAGAAAATATAAATTAAGGAGGAAAGGGAGGGAAAGGACGTGGAAGAAGTGGGGGTAAGCAGCAGTAGCAGCAGCAACAGCAGCAGCAGCAGCCAACAAACTGCCGGATCAGCCGACGAGGAAGAGAGCCGCCGTCGCCGCCAATCCAAGCAGCCTCTCTCTCTCTTTCTCTTGCAAAAGTCCGCGCGACGTTCACCACTAAAGCGACCACATCAGGAACTCCCCCTTCGGCATCCGCGCACCCAAAACACACACACGCACACACACAAAACGAGAGGGTGGGTGAGGGCTTAGGGGTGGGCAGAGCCCGCGGAAGAAATCTAGAAGCTGCAAAAATTGGAGAATAAGAATAAAAAAGACATCGGCGCGCGCACAGAAAAACCGATCGCCCCCTCTCTCGCCTCTCGGACTGCACTTTTTCAGGGGGGTTCAGTGGGGAGGAGGGGAAGGATTCAGAAGACTCCGCTCGCGAATAACAATGGTGAAGAGAGAGGAGGAAACAGGCTCAGACGGGGGAGGGGGGAGCAAAACAAAAATTAAACTTCCTTCAGTTCTGGTTTTTTTTTTTTTAATTTAAAAAAGAGGCTAGAGGAATGTAGCGGACTAGCGAGCAATTTTCTCTTCTCTTCCAGTTCTTGCACTCTTTTCCCCCTTCCGTCTCTTTTCCCCCTCCTTGGGCTTTTTCCCCCTTCACTTTCCTTTTTTCCCCCTGCTTTGTTAAAAAAAAAAAAACGGCGCAAATCATGCACAATATTGTCTTTTGCGGTTTATCTTCCTGGGGAGAAACTTTCACCTCCTCAGCCGGGCGGTGAACGCGAGACTGATAGCGGCAATCATTCCTGCAGATAAATGAATTGAAAAGACGACACCTACCCCCCCTTGATGAATGGGAGAAGGAGGAGGAGCTACGTAAAGACCGACGTCGCTGATCATTGGTGCCTCGCGGTTCCCACTTTCGCTTGCAACTCCCTCCTTCCTCTCCAACTAAGGGTGCGCAAAACCTTTCTTCTCTCCTGATTGGCCAGCTCAGCTCATCAATCCCAGGTATTGTGAAGCGCATTGACATCGCTTTTGACAAACAGGCTTGTACAGGAGTAGCAACTTTTTATATACATAAACATATATAATATATAGGTATAGATATATATTTCGGCTCGACAATATTCCAAAGCTCTCTTTTCTATAGCTGTTTTAAGGAGATAGAGAAAGATGTAGATGTTATTCCTGTGCCTATCTTTTCCTTCTTTCTTGTGATGGTGATCCTTGGTTCCTGGAGATCGAGATCTTTGAACAACACAACTTTTGAAGGAGTTGCCCAGGGAAGTCCTTTTGTGACTTGCTCCTTTTCCATTTGGGCTTCCTCCTTGTTTTCTTTCAGATGCTCTCCAAAACGCATGTGTTGGTTACATTAGATTTTGCTTTAAAACAGCAAGCGTGATTTCTGTGGGGAAACGGCTGTAACGTTCCATCACTTTGTTTTTTCTGAATTATTTTTTAGCACCCATCAAAAGGCAGGTGGGTGAGAGCGCTTAACTTTCTGCCTGTGTGTTTGTTTGTGTGTGTGTGTGTGTGTGTGTGTGTAGTGTAGTGTTGTTATTGTATCTCCCTGCACTTTGTTTCTTGTTTTTTTTCTTCTTTCTTTTTTACGCGACCTCTTTCATTCAGGTAAAAAAAAAAAGACTGTATTCCCCCCCCCCCCCCCAAGTTGCTTTTGTCTCTTCTGTGCTGCATGGAGCTTTTGGATCCTGGGGTTTTATAATGTATTTGAAATCCTCACTAGATAGGAGCAATATAAATTTTCTGACGCTCAAACCTTTTCTAGTTCACAAATCAGTCACCCTTGTCACATTTATTGAAATTCCTCAACTTGCCACACCAGGACGGTGGAAAAAGCAGGCGGCGCCTTTGTTGCTGACCAAGCTTGTGATCGCCAGAGAAAATTTACTTACCTTCAGATGAGTGAGCAGAAAAAGAAATAACACTCCCTTTGATTTAGTTAGGAAAATGCAGACATTTGGATTCAGTGCAAACATACAACACTTGCTTGTTTTCTAGATGCAACCCCTCGATTAACCTGTCTTTACCCAACTCAAGTCTATTGAAAAACTACGGATAGTTCTTCTTTGTTCCTGTTACAAAGACCCATTGACTATATATTAAAATGATTGTCGAGATGTAGAAGTATGGTTACTTAAAAAGAGACAATCTTTGTGACTCAATCAATTAAGTAAAGCAACTTGGGTATGTTATTCCGTGTGATGCTCGTGTAGTTTTGAGAAAGGGTGCGCTTTGCTGAGAACAGTGTTTTTAGTTTTGCTTTTTTTAAAAAGCCATAATAATAATATTTTAACCTGGACCATCCCCAACCCCAATAAAGAAAATGTGAGCCTGTGTGTTAGACAGAGAGGAAGAGGGATGTTAATAAATGTTAACTAGAAATCAAAGCCCTTCGGGTTTTGAACCTTTGTCCAGCCTTTATGTGACTTCGCTATGACTTTTTCCCAACCTGATTTATCCTGTTTTCTGTTGAAGGAGTTAGGAATCAATTCCCTTGGCAGATAAAAGTGCACGAAAAATATTTCCTATTTCAGAGCTATCTATTTCAGTGAAATGTGGGAAGGGCACACTGTTTGGTTTAAGTAAAACAAAAACCACCTTTTTACTGATATATTACTATATATCAGATTTCCGAGTAGGTTCAATGCATAAAGGAGGATATTCGGGGCAGTTCTATTAGCACGGCTTCATAGTTTCTGACCGATAGCGAAGGCAATGCTGCTTGCATGAAAGAAGGCTTGCACACACAAACGCACGCACGCACACACACAATGTTTGTTTGTTTGTTTGTGTGTGTGTGTGTGTGTGTACACAGACGCATACAAACACATACATACATACATACATACAAGCACACATCTAAGGTCCTAAAGCAACAGGTCTGAAGCATCTTCCCTTGATAAGGAATATAAAGAGTTTTCATGTGTTAGACTTGGTATATGTAATGAGATCTTGCTCTTTCGCCCCTTCGCTCTAGTATGCCTAATCCCAGAGCGACGGGCAAGAATCTCAGGAACGTTTGGTCCCAGAGAGAATAATCTACACATACTTGAAGTTAGCAAAAGGGAATAGATTCGCCTCTCCAAAATGCAGAGCAACACTTAACCCCGTCTCAAGAGTCAGCAGCCGTGGAAGGGTACAGTCCAAAGTTTGTTTGTTTGTTTGCTGTTGGGAACATGTTCAGATATCAAGTCCATGTGTGTGTGTGTGTGTGTGTGTGTGTGTGTCTGCGCGCGCTCTGTGTGCAAGTGTTGCGGGCTGCAGAAGTTATCAAGTGGGATTTGCGGCATGCTCTCTGCAGGAAACGAAAGCTGCTCCAGTTCAAAGCCACATGCACCAACGTGACATATAAGCCATTAAAATATCATCCTGAAGGTTCATTTCTGCCTCTCCATACAATCCCCAGCTGCTCCCAGAAAGCAAGAAAAGAAGAAATGAAGGATGACCGCCTCGATGAAGTCGCCCAAGAGGTGTTTTGGTTTTGTTTGATCCAACCGCTGCCCACCCTACCCCCTCTATCCCACCCACCCCCCAGCCTCTCCTCTCGTCTCCCTCTGTCTTTCGACTTTCTTCTTTTTTTTGGTCAGTTCTGACATGCTAGGCAGAAATGAGGGGATCTCTGCTTCAACAGGTGGAGTGGGGTAAGTGACTGAAGTGGTGATCAAGGGGTGGGAGACGCGGGGCGGGCTAGGAAATGCGGCTTCCCTTCTGCCAGTGTCAGGCCAAGCGCTGGAGCAACCTTTCACCTTCAGGAGGCTTGTTATGTGCATGAATGAACCTTAGGAGCCCCCCCCCCCCCTTCGCACACACTCTGCGGATGTGGCTTGGCACCTTTTCAGGCACGTGGGCAGAGACTTTCCTCCACGGGAGACTGCTGGGAGGTAAAGCTGCACCTGGCCCCACCGCCAAAGGCGGGCAGGGCTTTCCCTTCCCCGACCCGAAGGTCCACACCGCCAAGTGGATCGGGGCGTTTGTGATCAAGGTGCTTCCCATGGTGCCGCTGGGACAAGCGCCCTATATCTGAACGCCCACTACAGGAGGGCAGACGGAGAAAAGATAGGGCAGCGAAAGAGATGCGGTTGCCTCGGAATGGAGGGAACAGGAGGCGGAGAACATCAGAATGTGTATCCTAAGCAGACAATGCCCTAGGGTGCCGAGCGTTAGAGAAGCGCGGTTATCTCGGTCCACCTCTGCTCCAGCCTCCCAAGCGTGGAAGATGAGTCGCTGCTTTGGGCTCGAGGTGCAGGGGGGAACCGAGAGGCGGGGATTGGTCAGCCCAGGTCTTGCTTCCCCTTGAGAACTCGGCACCAGTTTCTCTGTTTCAGGCACTCTCTCCTGCGCAGTTAGGAAGGAGTTAACCATGTCTGTGGCTAAAGGTCTAGTAGCCAAGACTTCGTAAGCTTTTCACAATGGACCTTCCATTCCCATCTCGATCAGGAGCTCTCCGTAATCGGGTGACACTCCCACCTCCCTTACACACAAACACCCCACTCCAGCATCATTTAACTCCTTGTTTCTTTTTTTTATTCGTGCAAAAATGTCTACTAACCTGCATGTGTTTTTTTAATTAAAAAAACAAGCAAAAATACATCCACCACCAAACCCTTTCGCTGATTTATTTTGCTGCATTTTTATTTTATTCTTTAAAGAGAATATCTGTAAAATCTGGATCAGAAGGAGGAGGGCGACAGAGCTTTAGGCTATCCAAGTCTTAAAGGGAATCGAGAAGGATTTCCACGAAAGTCACATCTCCCTCGCCATTCTCTCTCTCTCTCTCTCTCTCTCTCTCTCACACACACACACACACACACACACACACACACTTTCTTGGTCTGGCTATTTCTCGCAGTGGCGAGACCGGTGAAGCCCGTTGCATTTCCTTGGCTACTGTTGATCATGTAGTTAATCAGTGTGGATAAGTGTTGAAGGCTTGAGTTCTTGAAGTGGCCGGCTTTGGAAACACCCCTGGAGCTTGACCTCTGACCTGCGACCGGGAACATGTGCCGGGCCCACCGTATCCGGGACAATGACTCGAGTGTGTAGCCGCGCGCCCGCGCGCCCGCGCGCGCCCGCCTCTGTGCACATTGGTTCGCCCTTCCGTTTCGAACGACTAGCTCAACCTGATTTCCTAACCTCCGTCCAAGAATAGAGTTGCTCTAATGCTCTCCGCAAACAGTTTGTCTAGCTCTTGAAAGGCAAGATCTGTCCAAGTGTCTTCTTAGTTACTCTATAAGAGTAATAGACATTTAGGATTACCTTGAGCCTTGTATGCTCAGTCTCAGAGCGTTGAAAAATATATGTTATGCTTTTAAAACAATATGCGTAGGGGAGGTGGACTCATTGCAGCTTCCCTTGCCTCAACTAGGCCGTTTGAGGATGGAAATAGTTCATAAGAAGAACCCCCAAATTCCGCATGGTATTCCAAAGAGTCAGCTGGATCTGTAAAAGATTTGCTGGAAGTTTATTAAAATGGCTGGCTGCATCGAGAGTCGGGTTACCGGCCATGATTTGAGTGCTGCCAAATTGTTTTTAGTATGGAAATAGAGGCTGTTGACTAGCCGACCTGCGGCAGAAGTCCAGCCTTTCTGGATGTAAATACCACACACGCGCGCGCACAAACACCTACGCACACATACGCAGGCTTGTTCCATCTCATCTCAGAAGTGCATCTCATACAGTAAAATAATCTCACGCACTTCTGGAATGGAATACATAAGAAAGAGTTCGGGCTGTAAACAGACGCTATTTACAGTGCCCCCTAACTTAAACCCTTTTGAAATTTCGGGTGAAGTGCGTGTCAAACTTTGAACCAGGAGAAAATAAGTGTTAATAAGTGAGTTTAAGGTATATAATGCCGGGGGTTTTTCCCCCCATTCATGAACCTTGCACCTATTTCCTCTCCTTTTTTCGAGCCAAAAAGAAACAGGAAATCCTATCTTTCCCCCTCTTCAGGTCATAGCACTACTTCGGTGTTAATAATAATGCCAAATTTTATATGATGTGCAGAGACATTGCACTCCATCTTGATAGTATTTGAGGAAATCTGGCCTCTGCCCCCCCCACACACATCTGTTTATTTTTTTAAATTAAAACGTATTCCAGAATAAAAATAATTAATAGCATCATAATAATTTGTAATGATTCAAAAGTGTCAAGTTTGGGCATCCCATGTAAAGCCCCTCCTTGATTCAATAACTTCCTTGAGCATTTTAAGAGTATTTATTTATTTATTTATTTATTTCACTCCCATTGGAAATCTTTCTAATGTAGTTTTTTATAAAAACAACAACAACTACAAGCTATACAAAACCCCTCTTTGAGCTCACATATTTGCATTATTTGGTTCTTATGAAATTATATGAAGTCTATATTCCTCTCCTTCCTATCTCCCTTTCAGGAATATATATCCAGAAAGAGCTCCTGCAACAATATTTAGACTTGGTCATTTACTTCCTCTGCAATTTGGCACAAGGGTTGTCGTCACTCCTTCCTATTATTCCTACTTTACTGTTCACATTAACCACTAGCACTAAGTCATGGGCTGAATCTATTGCTTTTTGAAGTCTGCTCTTAAGTCTTAGTATCTGCACTGAGAGCTCCTCTCTTGGCACAGTTCAGGCCATTGGTTCTCCTTCGAAAAGTAAGAGTTGGACGGTGCAAAAGCGGCAGCTTTAAAGCATCTCATCTTTGGCTGGAAGAGTCTTGCAAACAAACACGACGATATTAGCGCTGAAAAGTTTAATATTAGCTCTGAAAAGTCCATAAACAATGCAGCGTCGTCGGTGGTAACACTTCTCAGTGCTCAGCCAGGAGGTATGTGTCAGATCAAAGCAGAATTCTGGAAATCTCCTGTCCTATCTCTTCCTCTAAATCAGCCCTAGGGTTGTTCTGTAATATATGCACGAAGTTTTGAAATGTTTTATTGTAAATATATTCCACCTCTTCCATCTCTCTCCCCCCCCCCCTTCTTTACTTCTGCCATATTTTGGCGACACAAAGACTTGAGTTCCAAAACAATTTGAGGTTTTTATTCGGGATGGGGGTATTAAAAAAAAAAAGATTTCACGCCATTCTTCAATTATTTATTATTTGCATATAAACTAGACACTTTAAAAAATATTGCCACTTTTCTCTCCTGAACAGGAACCAAGTTAGAAAATAAGGCACAAGGGTCCCCTTGTAATGAGGAAAAGAAAACGACCTTACAGAAACCTTCTGGGACAGTCAAGTAAGTTAAAATATGACTTTCTTAAAAAAAGAAGAAGCCCAAAGACAATATATGATTCCTCCCCTCTAGTGTTTAACTTGCTTGCATAAACACAAATCAGCCACACAAGGTCCCACCAGCAAGTGCTTAATCCTGCTCTCTGCCTATTCATTTGGAGGTTCTAGAATTAATATTTGACAACTCTCTCATTGAAACAACAACCCCTGACCCTCTGTGATTGCATTGTCACATTATTCTATGACATATTCATCTTGCATTAATTTACGGGCGATTTGATTGGAATGAGGTTTGACATGTATTGGATCCTATTAAAGAAGAAAGCTTTGATCTTGGCGATGGGGTTTACATGATATGTATCATCGTTACCCGGTATACCAGCTTTCCACAATGTGGTGGCTACCCAACTTCCACCATGCGAGGAGTTAAGTAGGGCATTGATTGACATCTTATCTGACAGGAATACCTTAATCTGAGGCACTAGATTAAGTATTCCATTTGAAATAAACATTTGATTGGGTTGATCTTCAGTAATTCAAGTTTTGAACTGGTGGAAGGAAGAGGATTTGAAGCCATCCTATCATCACAACTGGTCATTACTTTCTACCTATTACCTGCTTTGTCATCCTTTCCTGCAGCTTAGCCCAATTAGACGTTAGTTTTCAGCAATAAAATGCAGGGCATATTAAAGGGGGGGGGGGAGATACAGAATTTCTCCTTTATTTTCCATCAGTATTTTCCGTCATATTTTCTGAGCCAATACCTTCCCGAATAAAAGGGAGGGTTCACGTTTAATTCTCATCATTATCTTGCGGCGATTCTTCACCAATCCTTCCACGTGGCTCTTCTTGATTTTGGTGAATTCCTTCCCTTCTCTTAAGTCGCCCGGCTGCCTAAATGCTGAATAGGTGATCAGGAAACACGGGCTTCCCCCTGTATTATTCTCTTACAGCCCATCAACAACTCAGTTAATCCCCCAGATAACTTGGGTTTTAAATGGATTGTTTCCCTCGAAATCATGTGCACGACACAAGTCTCGCACCCGTATATTTCAGCTTAAGGAAGCCTCTTATCGGGCTGGTTCCTTTTCCTATGAATTCCTACGCTGCTATTCGAAATAAGGCGACAATGTCCGTAGTGCACCCTGAAGATTTGCGTTTACAGGCGATTTTTGAAGTGGGAAGGGGTAGAGTTGCATAGAAATCCCTTATTCACTAGACTTTCCTTCTTCATAAGCAGTGAAGACCTTCTTCGGAAAGGTCACCACTTCCCTACACTGATTCAATGACCCTTCAGCGAGACAGACATAGAAAACGCGAAAAAAGTTTCTGCGAGTCTCAATCGCCCAGAGAATCTGGCTGTTTTAACTAAAAGCTAAAGGTCAGATTCTGCTAGCAGATACAGCCTAATAAACTCTGTTAAAGAGATGGGGTAAAGAAAATACTGGCAGCGTATAAGACCAGATGATTGCTCTAAAGTTCAGGAACTTTATTTATTTATTTGTTGTTGTTTTTTTAAAAAAGCTTACACTCTTCCATTCTGTATTTACTTATTTATTGGGGAAATCAGCCAGGTGTCGTGTTTATGCAGAAATGTAATCTATTCCTTGAGGAAGATAGGATAATATAAACTACAAATGTGATTATATCTGGGTTTAGAGTGCAAAAAGCACCTCAGACTCTTAGGCTTTTGATCCTTGGAACTGATCGAGAAGGTATTTTTTGGGGGGAGTGTAAATCTCCTTCCCACAACAGATTTCTGCTGAATCTCCAACCTACAGAAATAATACTGTGGTTTCTCTTATGCAGAAATCTTAACCACATCTTTTCCAGTTCGTGCCTGAGGTCACTGGAAGCAACAGAACACGCCATTGGGCGGCAATCCTGCCGACACTTAAGCAGACATAATTGTCGCTGGTGTCAGTGGGAGACAGAGGGCAGAATGGGTGCTTTGCTGCCTACTTTCTGGTATGCATTTATTTCCTAGGCTATGATAAGCAAAACCTGAAACGGAAGAAGCAATTGTCATTTGTTCAGCTTTTCAATGGTTATTAGTAGGTGCTGTCAATGTGCTTGTGTGTGCGTAATAAGAGGGTTTTTCTTCAACAAACCTCATCTCTCTCCTACTCACTGTCTGGCAGGGCAAGTCTGTGATTCCCCCCCCCCCCAAACCACTGGGCCACGGTGTTCAAGTTGTTAGGATCCTCAAACCACAAGACAGTTAAGCCGCAGCAATCTCATTGAAACCCGCTTACATAGTCCCAATAGGTGGTCTTAACTGGGCTCTGTGAGTAAAGGGCATCTTGCCAATACTTTACAATTGGGCCACATTGTCCAGGGCAGTCAGTAGGGGGAGGAACTGCGATCCGCAAAACATTTTGTGTGGACAAACGTGCAAGGACTTCTAATTGTCTCTTCCACGCCGTATGCGGCTACGGTCCTCCGGTGGGAAGGTAATAGCAGCAGTAGTAGTAGTAGCAGCAGCAGTAGTAGTCCAATGGAGCTAGTAAACAAACAGTCTTATTGCCTTTGGGGAGTCTAGATTCTGCTTTTGGCTAGTGGCCGTGCTAACGCAACTGGGCTGGGCGTTATTCTTGCAAAGTGCAGCTCTCCTTGTCATCAAGTTCCTCAGCTCCAGTATTTATATTAGAAGTGGAATGCGTCCATGAGGGCCATGACAGTTTAAAAATATAAGGCGGGGAGTCCCTGCCATCCCGATTTGTTTATTTGTGGAAGGGTGAGCTATTCTGCTCTTCTGGTCGTTTTATCTACTCAATATATAGAACATGTTTTGCAGGCAAAATGAACTACTAAATGAACCGTGCGCGCGCGCGCACACACACACATACTGAGGGAACCACAAAGAAAAGCGCACATTAGACAGGTAAGAGCTGCATCGCAGATGCAAGTCTCCTGGATAACTCTGCAACTTTGTTCAGGCCCTCCTCGTTCTGTTTCCTCCGCCTTCTAGTCATGTGTACAGCTCCATCTGCATCACCACCCTCCCTCACTAGTCTGCTCTGTCTCCTTTATGCGCGGGCGCGCGCACACACTCACACACACACGCACAGAGATATGTCTCCCAAGGTACACAACAAATGCTAGGAGTGAGAGCACTAACTTCACCTAATATAATGAGAGAGACACCATGGGCCATTTCTTTTCCATTGGACTCATGCAAGCAGAGGGGGGAACAAGGGGGGGAAACCCCTGTGAGGAACCTCAGGGTTTTAAGTAAGAGCGGATAAAGCCATTAGCGTTTGACAAGAAGCCATGCCAATATTTTAGAATGGCCTAAGCCAACCGATAGTAACATATATATATTGATAAACTGTTCCAGATGTTTTCTCCCTTGACTGAGGACTGTCAGGACTGAAGGATGTCAAGAGTGTAGAGGTGAAGTGGTTGTAAGGAGGGATGAGGAAAACAGCTTTATTTGGAAGTCACACTCTCAGTACCTTTGTAAGTAACAGCCTTCCAGAGTCCTGCTTCCGATAACGTTTCTTTCTTTCTGTGGTCTCCTTCGGAGATGGTCAGGGATGAGGAAGGGAAAAGACGAAATGTTTTTGGCTTAGGGCGAAGAAACTGGCAAGGGAAGGTCGTCTTGAACTACTGGGGGGTTTAAGTTGTCTACATAAACATGTTACGTAAGGAGAGCTAGTTAATTACAGCGTGTGTAACTTTTCAGGTCCTCGGGGCATCAATGTGTGCGCGCGCGTTACATTCATACAATAATAAATACCGATTTAGCTGCCTTTTATTTTATCCTCAGTATTGTGATCTGCACAAAAATGGTCAAAAACAAGAATATAACTCCCGCTATGGTATAAAGTGTAATGAGATGCTTCTTAGATAATTATTTATGCATGTCGTACATCTTGAACTCAATATTCCACGATTTAGCAATTCAAAAATATTTTATAGGAGGCAGGCTCCTATTTTTCTGCTTTACGTAAATTTGATTGGCAATTGCCTGAGTCGGGAATTGTTGTTCCCAAGCATACAAAAACAACATTTAGCTAGCAACTTTAGAATATCCCAAGAAATTGTTTTGATGTTTGCTAAGGTCTGTCTCCGGGGTGATTTTTCTAAAATGCAGTGACTGGCAACTGTTTCAACATTATAGCTAAACGTTGCTTTTAAAAAATAAAAACAAAAAGTTCAAATATTTTGGGGCGGGGAGAGGGGATAGTGGTGGAAAAGCTGTAAGTGTTCAGTGCGGCTTCAGATAGTTTATTTACTGTATGACAGGATGTAAATTTTGCGATGATGAGAGAAAGTAATATTTACTCTTGAAACTGAAGTTCTGTATCCCGAGAAATGATGTTATTCTCCTTTAATATGTGACTTCCTTTGAGTTGGGGGACACTTTTAATTCACCACCTAGTCTTGCATCTGAAATGAGTTAAAGCCCATCCTATGCATGTTTCCTCGGAACTTCCACTGAATTCAGTTGGGATTACTCTCAAGTGAGTGTTGTGATTGCATCTTTAATAACACTGACCTCACTAATACTCAGGGCATTACCACAAGTAACTTAAGAGCGGCTTTCGGTTTCAGGACATCACTTGTGCAGCTATTAACACGGGACAGAAAGCGAGAAAGAATATTATTTTTAAAAGTACGTGTGGATTTTGCATTTTACTTTTGCCCAAATGGTTCAGTTTTTTTAAAAAAATAATAATAAAGGGCTCTTTTCGCAGGATGTCATTTGAAAGTAAAAAATGCTGCTTGTTCAGTGGGGGGAAACATTATCAAAATTGCCGTGTTTCTTACTGGATTTTAAGTAACATTGAAAACTGCCCTTCTGCAGAAAGTGGGTATACTTAAAGTAACTTTTACGTTTAGGAGTTTAGGTCCAGAGTTCAAGGCCGAATTTTGATA
The DNA here is from genome assembly GCF_964106645.2 of Podarcis pityusensis. Lineage (NCBI taxonomy): Eukaryota > Metazoa > Chordata > Lepidosauria > Squamata > Lacertidae > Podarcis > Podarcis pityusensis. The sequence continues at coordinate 25,421,133 of NC_138032.1, forward strand.
TTATCTCACTAAATGGAGGAGAACAGAATTACCTGAATTCAGTAATATCGGGTTCCAGCATTCATTGGAAGGGCTCTCAATGCCTTTTTTTTTGGTGGGGGTAAAAATAATAAACCCCATACTTTTATTTTCATCACGGATACAGTACACTTGCAATCGGTTTATTTTCCTTTTGACAGTGAGCAAATGTGAGCATCATAACGTCCGACAGATTTATCTATTAATCTACAGGTTGCTTTTTAAATTGACTTGATCTTTTAATTGCTCCTTATAAATGAATGTGGGCGATTGCGTTTGACAGGGAAAGGGATTCAACACGATGTTTCACACGCATCCAGGGCTGCTTCAGATGGTCAGAGACTTATTAGTTGCATAAGCCTTCTGAAATGATTTGCAACATTTGGATTGGGTTATATGCGCCGGTTAATTGCAGGTATTAGGTATTACTTTTTTGTATTACTTTTAAAGGGGGGGCATAAATATCGTGTAATCGTGGGAAATGAAAGATGTGGCAGACCTTTAGCCTTTGTTGTTGTTGTTTTTGTTTTAAAGGCCTGGTTCTCTGGGCCGCCAACAAGTGTCAGAAATCTAAATACCTAGCTGCCCAGCTCCGCTTCCCAGGACGACTTCTGTATGCAAAGCCTGTCTCTTCCACATTGTGCCCATTTCTGTCGGGGACGGGAGTCCCGGAGATTTGTCTGTGCTATAAATAATCAGCAGTCAAATTGATGGCGCGGTTGGGCTGGAGGTTAGGAAGCGAGGGTGGAGGTAGTGTGTGTGTGTAGGACTGGATCCCTCGAAAGCATCTTGCCTGGTCCGGGGTTTGGGGTCCACCACCATCGTTGTATTGCTTTAAAGAAAATAATCTAGACTTTTGCTCCTGGCCCAAAATAGGCTTGGTAACAAACCTGCGCGCTTCTCTACTTCCTACAATGGTGGGTCGTAGGCAAAGGAATTTATGAGGCGGTCTCAGAAAGCCCCGCGCGTCTCCTGTCTTTCGGATTCATTCATAATCTGGGCGACTGTGAGGGCAGGGAAAGGGGACGGAGGAGAGCTTGCTACGTCTCGGCAGACCTTCTCCGGGCAGTCTCTCTCCTCTCTACCTCCTTCCCTGCTGATTTCTGCAGCGGCTTGGCCTAGCCGTATTTCGCCCCCCCCCCCCCCCGCTCCCCTGTCCCTCGAGAGCGGAAGTTTTGTGAAAGTCCCTGTGTGATGTGTGCTACCTTCCTCCCCTCCCGCCCCTTCTCCATCTTTGTTGTTGCTCTTGCAGGAAGGAAACTGGAAGGGAGTTGAGAATTGCACTTTGGTTAGTCCACAATGAGCTGCTCGGTGGCCAATCAGGCAGTCCGCCCCGAAGCAGACACCGATCTGAGCTCTCCATTAAATCGTCTGCTCATTACGAGGCTAAGTGAGAAAGAGAGACAGGGCTGGATGTGGAAGAAGAGCGTGTGTGTGTGTGTAAAAGTAAATGGTTGGAGGCTAGCAGGAGACCAAAAAGCAGAAGGGGCTTGAGCCACGATCCAAGCCATGCAGGAGTCAGGAGATCACTCAGGATACCTCCAAGCGCCTGGCTCTTCTAAGCAGATGATCGGGGACAACCAAAGCGTCTTTAGAAGGGGTGGGTAGAAAGCAACAGCCACCCGCCGGCCAGCCTCGCCTCCCAGGCGCTCCCAGAAGCTGCTGCCGCCGCTTGCTCAAGGCCTTGTTCCTCCTTTGGCAACCACTGCTCATTAGCGCGTAAACGACTCGGAGGACCCCTCGTTTCGTCTGGGGAAGACGGTTCCAGCGGCCCATAATCAGTTAAACGCAGATAAAAACAAAATGCGGGGAGTAAATGCAAACACCGGACAAGCTCGGCGCACTGGTTAGGGCTAGAGAAGGAGGGGGGCAAAGGGGGAAGAGGAGGAGGAGAAAGGGAAGGAGCTTTGGGGGGGGGGGGAATTAGCCACAAACGCCGCGCAGGCGCACTGCTTCCCGAGTCCTCTTCCTCCCTCCCCGCCCCTTTACCCCTTCCTAAATCTTTTCAGACTTCAGCGGGGACCTGTCAGCGCTGACTTCGGTCAGGCAGCTTCGGCCAATCAGCGACCGCCCTGATTGTTTAGCTCTCTGGGTTGGAGCCTAGTCTGTGAAGCGCTATTCAGTAGCCTCCCAGCGTCCTGCTGCTGCTTCTCAAAGCGTATGGGATTCCACGTAGGCATTAAAAAAAAAAAAAGGAAGGAGGAAAAACACACACACACACACACAAAATAATGGAAGAGGAGGGGGAGAAAAGAAAGGGGAAGGGGGGGAAGCGGGGAGCAAAAACAAAACAAAGCCAAATAGTCCAGACCAAGAGAGAGGGAGGGGAAAAACCTTTTTTCTTTGAGGGTGGGGGGGGACTTTCAAAAAAGTTTTTCCACCGCTCTTTCCCTCTTCCTCTTTCTCCCTCGCTCCCCCTTCCTCGGCGTCAGGTGACTTTTTAGAATTGTAGTAGAACCAGGAGAGCTTGGAGGCTTTGGGGGAGCCCAGTAATGGACTCTGCTTCACTCTCCAAACGGAACACAGCGCTGAAATTACTAGGCTTGGCAGGGGCTCTTCGTCATCGTCATCACCGCCACCATCACCACTCCCCTCAGAGCATGACAGGCTTCGCCGGGCATCCCCACTCCATGGTTCCCACGCACCCTGGGGAGTACGCTGCAGAAAGCCGCCTCGGGCTGAGTCCATTCCGGTCAGAACACATGGGGCACCACCACCATCCTCTCCATCATCATCATCACCACCGCCACCACTCTCATCCTCCTCATCACTCAGCGGCCCTTAAGCTCAGCCCTGCCCCTCAGCCTCATCCCCACCATCCTGTGACAGGCCAAGCCGAGGTGGTACCCAGTCCAGCAGGAGCATTTGGCCCGGCGCAGTCAACAACAGTCCCTTACGCAGTCCCTCACCCAAGTCATGCTCTTTCATCAGGTAGGGAATTCTTCCTGCGCAGAGATCTGACAGCCCCAGCCATGCCAGGGCTCCCTTATCAACACTCTGCTGCTACAGGTTCTCACCATGGAATGTTTGTCTCAACAACAGGTAGCTACCCCGGACACCATGCTCACCACCACCACCACCACCACCACCTCCACCACCACCACTCAGAAGCCGGAACTCCCTCGCTTTTTACTGGACTCCACCATGAGCAACCTTCCCATGCAGCTCCAGGTGGCCATCTAAACGGACAGATAAGGCTGGGGCTACCTGGAGAAATGTATGCCAGGTCTGAACCTTTCACGCCAGTACCAGTCTCCAGGACAGATCCTTTTGCTGCTTCCTCCTTCCACGGCTACGGTGGCATGAACCTGAACGTGAATTTAGCTCCACACCACGGCCCTGGGGCTTTCTTCCGCTACATGAGGCAGCCCATCAAGCAGGAGCTCATCTGCAAGTGGATCGAACTGGACCAGACTCCCAAAAAATTATGCTCGAAAACTTTCAGCACCATGCACGAGCTGGTGACTCACGTCACCGTGGAGCACGTTGGAGGGCCGGAGCAGTCCAACCACATTTGCTTCTGGGAAGAGTGTCCCAGAGAAGGGAAGCCTTTCAAGGCCAAATACAAACTGGTCAACCACATCCGAGTCCACACGGGGGAGAAACCTTTCCCTTGTCCTTTCCCGGGATGCGGGAAAGTCTTCGCTCGCTCGGAAAATCTTAAAATCCACAAAAGGACGCACACAGGTCAGTATGGAAAGGTCTTTCTTCATTCGTGTTTTGTTCAACTATCTGCTGCATGTGCGATCTCCCCACCCCACCCCCGCCCGCTATAATTCTACATAGAATTAATACTAGCCAATGAAGACCGGATCAATAGTTTGTTGATTGTTGTCTTTCGTTTGAAGAATTGAGGCGTGTGTGGATGCATAATGCTGACGTGTATGTGTATATGCGTATGCAAGAAGGGTCTTCCATGATTTAGATCGGGATTTCCTGGAGAGGGGAGAGTTAAAAAGCCCTATAGAGACGGAAAAGCATCCAATCTTGATGCAAGCTCGCAAATTAGGAGCGAACAATGGAAGTTGCAACTTGTCTAGGCAGTTTTGAGTGATGCTGCTGGGATGCTGCTTCTGCCGCCTTCCTTGTGAGAAAAGCACAGCTGCAAGGTCCCCTCTTTTTGTTTTGTACGAGGAACCCTGCGATGTTTCATCCCAAGTCTTCGTAAGAGCCTTTTCCTTCTTAAACTGCTACGGAGATTGAAATATGGGAAGGTGCTCTTTTGGAACCTGGGAAGGAAAGAGGGGAGTAGTGGTGTGTGCTTGGAGTTAATTTTGTCTTCCTAGCCTGTTCCTTTTGAACGTTCATTGGCCAGAATTATGAAGGAAATTTTTGTCATAAATAGGAACAATTTCTAGTTAACACAGAAAGGAAAGTTATTTGAAGGGGAAGACCTTGCCAACACCCTCTTTGACCTCGGAATCCACAGAAGCATCTGTGGTGAATGAATGAAACTGGCGGTATAAAGTTTTCAGACTTCCAAATTCAGCCTGTGAAGTTGTACAGAGTTAGTTTAGCAGCCGGTCTTCTTAGCTTTTTATTGCCTTCTCCACTCCACTCCTTCCTATCTGACTCTCTTTCTCTCTCACACACACACCAGAAGATAATAAATAAGCCCTTTTGGAAAATTAAATCCGTTCCACTGTGCAGTTTTTTTGCACACACACTCCACAGCCTTATAAACTCCCAGGAAAACGACATAATCCTATTGTAAGATATCCTTACAACCCAACGACTCTCTCTCTCTCTTTCTGCAGTTCTAAAATGTCGTAGCCTTTACTGTAGTATGGTTAGGTTCGTCCCCTCCCCCCCTCCAAAAACTACGTTTAAAATAAAGCTGTGCATTTGATGGAGAATATTTTGTTACTTATTTTATTTAAAATATTAATAATGCGAATGACACCAAGGCATCTTCGTGTTAGGTAGGAAAGCACTGAAGAGCACAGTTCATCCCTTAATTACAGTGTTTTTCTTAAGTAAACAAACTTTTACTGCCCTTTAGCCGCCTTCTCCTTTGAAGTCTATGAAGCAGAAAATGGTCGGATTCTTGGTAAATTTGACCTACATCAGTGCAACCAGTTGAGTGCCTGGGAAGGGTGCGGGCTTGGAGTTCAGCATTCAAAATGTACTACATTATGTAGTCGTTTCGCTTGAACTTCCCTGCTTAATTAATTTATTTTTGCAGTGGTGGTGGGCTAGGCTTGGGGTGGAGAGAGGGAGAAGTGGAGGTGGAATCCTTAGGCCTTATCACAATGCAGCGTTTTCGATTGACCCACCCCGCCATAAATTCTCAAACCCAAATGTTTCTGAAATGGCAATAGAACTTCCTGCAAATTATTCATGAAGACAGTTCTAGATTTAAACGAGAAAATAATTGCCTTCTCAAATATTAATGACGTTGCGTTTCCCTGAGTCTGGGCAGACAGGAATGGGTTTCTGGAGATGAGAGAGAGAGAGAGAGGGAGGGAGGGAGAACGAACTTAATTCACAATAACGTAGCACAGGTATCAAAAGAAGGAAAGCAAAAATCACTTCCTTACCATCAGAAGTGGCCAAGGGACAATTGTGACCAAGGTGGTGTTTAGGCCGCAGTAAGAGAGGTATGTTTTAACTTGTAATTTATAGTGCTGGAGCTGGCAAGCTCAATATCCCTCCTCCCCTCCCCCTCGAGAATTTTGCAAATACTTTAATCCAGTCCCAGAGTTGGGAGGATTATGCTAAAATCTCCAAGCTGTACGTATTGCTCTCCACAGCGAGTCCTGTGAGAGCTACAAGTGTGGGTAGAAAATGGCGGTGTCGACTCGCTGCAGTGCGTGCGCGCGCGCGCCCTTGCCCCCATTCGTCCTCAGTCCTCGCTTCCTCTCCCCCCCCCCATCTCTCCACCCCCAAACACACACTTTCAAAAGTGCGGCGGGTCAGAGACAAACATTCAAACTCATTTCCTTTTGACCGATACATATTTACGCGCTGGGAATCCTATCCTTTTAACGGGGAACTCTAGCATTAACCCTAGGCCTGAAACCATGCACAGATAATGCGCTGCAGCCAACAAGAAAGAGCCCCTTTCTGCAACCATATATTGTGGCCGGGGCCTTTATTTGCCCCTGCCAAGGTGCCGAGGTGTGGAAGGTGGGGGGGGGGTGTAAAAGAAGCTGGCCATTTTTATTTATTTTTTTGTTGCTGCTCGCGAGAAACAAGACCGGTCTTATACCACGATGTAACTCACTCCGCCCGATCGCTGGGTTTATGACGGGGCCTCTCCCCAGGGCCTCCTAACTTACTGCTTGCCTGGGCTACACCAATCCTCGTGATTTGTTATTTCAGCTGAGTAGCGGAAGGTCAAACTATTTCCTTACAAGGAACTATAATTAAAATACTTAAAGAGCCGTCAAAATATACAAATGACCTTCCTTTTCTTTTCTCTCCCCGCCAAAACAAAGCAAAATGAGTAAATACCTTTTGATGCAGGTACACACGGAGCCTCACTTGTCATGCCTAGCCTGCTAAAAACGTCGTTTTCTCGCAGGCCCGAGACCAATATTGGTATTTGCCACCGATATTCTTTAAAATGTGGAACCATATTTTACTCCTTGCAATAACTAGCCGTCCAGCACGGCGGATTTCCCTGAATCATTACACAGATAGAGAATGCTTTTGTAAGGGGGGAGTAGCAGTTGCTTAGCTCCCCACCAACATTTCTTAAAGAACGCTTTAGCCTTAGCATATTCAGTAGACGCAGCTTTTTTTAATTAAAAAAAAAATGTTTTGTGCTGAAGTCTGAATATACAACATGGCCTCATTAAGGAACTCATGTTTTAAAAATGCTACACAAACAAACACACACTAACACACATATGCACTTACCCTGCTATTTTGGCAACATTTGCCTCTAAGAAACACATAGTATCCTGACCTTCATTTCCCATCCCTGTCAAATATGCGTTATATCATTTTTGCCCGACTTTCGTACGCAAGCGTCTCTGTCTGTTGGTTTTTCAGAATAAGGCATCCGTGCCCCGTAGAGACATCAAAGCACGTGGCTTCAACGTGTTTTCCTTTATCGGTGAAAAATCGCCCAAGCAGCATTTGGTGTACAGACTATCTCCAGTAGATTTCCTGGGGAATCTGGCTTCCTTCCGTCTCTCACCCCTCCTCACCTTTCCAATATCTCATCTCGCATATGGTGTTTAATATGTTTCCAATGCATATCATCTAGCCAGATCAATGAGTTCTCCCATGGACAATGCACTATGGACTGCGTCGTTGTTTTTCTTTCTCTCCGCTGCTAAATATGTCCCTGTCTGTTAGTTTCTGCAGATTTTCCTTGATAGCGAAATGAAATCTTGGCCTACTCAGTAAGGCGTTGGATTTCCCAGCAGAATGCTACTGAGATCCTTCTAGATTATTAATCTATACTAAGGATATGTAGTGGAAAGATACTCTATCGTAGACTATTCTCCAGAAACTACCAGAACTGCCTTTAGGTTAAGTTATGTATTAATTTAGTTATTTCCATATGAATTTGAGAGAGGTGAAAGAGATGATAGATATAGATAGATGATAGATAGATTTCTAAACCTATGCAACACTGGTTCAACCGTGGTATATCTAAACGATGGTTTTAATGAGCTGGCTGCTGACATTTGCTCATCGTTTCCTCCAAAGCCTACTTTGCAATCCCACTTTCCTCCAAAGCCTACTGGCAAGGTCAAATGTGAGCTCTTGTGCGACTCTGTGTGTGTGCAAGAAGAAGGCGCCTTGCAGCATGTGGAGTTGTTTATGTGGGAGTGCCCGAGACTAGTAAGAAGCTATGCACCACAAGGCCACGAATCCGTAGGTTCTGGGGTTTCAGATCCTAACCTAGGTTATGTAGCCATCTCTGAAGTAATGGGGTTGTCAGGTGAGAGAGCTTGGAGGGGCATTTGTGAGATGGGAAATATGTGTCCATAGGGACACGGTACGGAAAAGAGGAGCGAGCGAGATGGGCAAGGAGCCTAGGGAAGAGAAAGCGTTGTCCCACCTCGTCGCCTCAGGCCCTTCATCCAAGGCCTGGAACATTTCCACCCTTCCTCTGGAAGGCAAGCATTGATAGGGATGAACACACAAACTCACAGACGAAGCTTCCCCCCTTTGTCATTTCAGAAGACCCCACAGCTTTAGAGATCTCTCCTCACACCCTTGTAATCCTGTTCACATACAGTGCTGCTAGGCGCTTCTGCTGGGTTTGGCTCCACGGCCACTGCTGGGAAAGCAAGGTGGGGCGAGGGCGACACAGAGCTCATCGCTCAATAACCTGTGACCTGCAGACACGCCACCCCGCCATCCCAATAAAACACGCACACCCGCACCTTTCCCCACCCTGGTCCTTTACGCAAAGTCTCCCTGGATTCCCTCTTTTCCTTGCAGGCGAGAAACCCTTCAAATGCGAGTTCGAGGGCTGCGAGCGCCGCTTCGCCAACAGCAGCGACAGGAAGAAGCATTCCCACGTGCACACGAGCGACAAGCCCTACAACTGCAAAGTGCGAGGCTGTGACAAGTCCTACACGCACCCCAGCTCCTTGCGGAAGCACATGAAAGTCCACTGCAAGTCCCCACCTCCCAGCTCGGGCTACGAGTCGTCCACCCCGTCGCTGGTGTCGCCGTCGTCGGACTGCGGCCGGGAGCCCCCTCAGCCGCCGCCGCCACCGCCACCGCCACCGCCTCCCGCAGCGGCTTCCTCCACCCAGGCGGCAGCCAACCTGAGCGAATGGTACGTGTGTCAGAGCTCAGGGGCCAGCGGCATCCCGACTCCACCCAGTAACTCTCCGTCACCTCACCCGGGAGAGGCCGCTTACACGAACTGCGAGCCCCGGCCCACTTATTAAAGTCAATACGGTAGGATGACCCGCCGGCGGCGGCGAGACTGCATTGTTCTTTTCGGGGTGCTGTGGATCCTTGGCTCACACTGGACGAACGGCGGGTCGGCAAGGCCCGGTTCTTGGGGGAGGGGCGGAAATCGATCCCAGGCCTGGGGAGCAACCCCCCTCCCCCCCTCCCCAGCCTCTTCCCTCTTCCCCCAGTCAGTCACCTTCGATCAGAAATGCTGCACAGGCTATCGGAGAGAAGATACATTGGGGGGGGGGATGGACAAACCTCCTCCCTCTCTCCCCCACCCCCGTTTTGTATTTATTATGGCACAGAGGACAGCAGACCCCCCTCCCGCCACCTCCCCCTCCCCGCACCTCTTTCCATGAGCTCTTCTTTTTATTTTACACCCTCCCAGGGCAGACTCCGCGGAACAACTCCTTCCCATACGTTTACAATGGCCTCGATTTGAATGGAAACATCCTTTTGTATCAATGAACCAAAGTGTTTTAATACGGATTTCTAGCTGTACAGCTGCGATCGTCGGTGCTGGTATCTTGTGATGGTGTTTTTTCTTGGACAGTTTTATTAGCCCAGTGTCTGGATTTTAATTGGGTTTCTTGGCGGGGGTGGGGGGCTGTGTGCGTGTGCTTTTTTCCCCAAAAAGGAACATCAGTATCTATAAATATATTATTTGTTACCGAACTGTACAACAAATCGATCAATTAAATACTTTGATTAATTTACCAGTTCAGTTGACGTTTTTTTCGGGGGGGAAATCTCTTTACTGCCCCTTTTTCACCAGTATATTCTTCCCACTTGTCACTAATAAAACAGACCCAAGGGTGGTTTAATGATTTATGGTACATTTTAATTTACACTAGTAATGGATTTAAATGCATAAACATATTCTCCTTTTCTCTTCCCCCTCCCTCGCATTATTTCTGTTGAATTGTGAGTTCTTGTGATTCCTTAGTGGATGGAAGGTGAGATCCATGTTAATTGGAGAGAAGGGGGGGGGGGAGTTGTTATGAGTGACGTAATTGTGTTGAGTTGCTTGGATTGTCCAAAAGGATTCACGACGTGTCGATTTTTTCTGAACCCGTGGTGTAAACCCAGTGGTGGTCTGGTTTTCAAACGCACAACAGTAGTTATGTAAAATAGCAATTCGAAATATTAATTATTATTTTTTGTAAAGGTAAAAATAAAATGGTTTTAAAATCTTGAACATATGTCGGGGTCTCTAAAGCTATATGATTCTTATCAGCCCTATGTGAGTCCTTGTCTCTAGCGAATTCCCCAGAGGGGGGGGGGAATGCTTGTGGAAATATTATTATATGGATTTCATTTACTGATTGTAGCTCCTAAACGCATCACTTTGTAGTAAGACCCATATACTTCAATGGAACTTATTTACAGGCAGTATATTTAGGAATGAGGGAGGGGGCGTGGTTCATTCTAATCGATTTTTAAACTATGGAAAGGCCCATTTGTCTGTAGGCGCTCTAAGATCTTAGCCAAAACACTTCTACAAAGCCATTTCCTTCAGTTCAGTGAAGGAGAGTGAAGCAAAACGTCCAGCCCAGTCTTTGGGTTAGCCATGCACACACCACCACCAACAGAAATTTCTTATTTCTTGTGGGATGTATTATTACTAGAGCAGGCAAGTACAACATTTTCCTGTTGCCTAGAATGGACACACAGGGGAATGTGGCTCCAAAGGGAATGTGCTCTGAGCGTGACTGAGGAGGGATAATATCAAAACAATATATCCTCCCCTACCTTCCTTAACATTCCCACATTTCTGAACTCTTTCTTTCTCTCTATCTTCCTTGTGCAGCAGGACCATATGCTTATTTACTCGGAAGTAAGTTCCACTGAGTTCATTGGGACATCCCAGTGAAGTGTGAACACCGTGGTACTTACATCCGAAGATGGGGCGGTTGGTGTAATTCAGGCATTCACATTAAATAAAAAATAAATAAAAAATAGAAGAAAGTCTACCTATCTGGGTATCAATCCATCTATCACCTATCTACCTTTTGAACACTGTGCCTGACTTGGTTCCCCATTCCTTCTCACTGCCTCAGCGAGAGATCCTTAATAGATCGCCGAGTTAAATGGAAACAAAGAAATAACCATCCCGTCCAGATCCTCAGGATAAAACTTAAAACAAGATATTCGTTGCCATTACTGCTGCTGCTCGTTTACTCCCTCTGATCTAGTGGAGCCGTCGTGGAAATGAGAAGGTAGAGATGGATGGATGGAGGCCATGTGCGAAAAGATGCTTCCACCTTGTCTGGAGTTGGGTTCCCCCCTCCCGGCTCCGTCCCTCGGCCCTCCTCCTCCCTCTCCCTTTTCTTCTTGATTTCTTTCTTTGCAGAAGCGGTTTTTGGATGTGTAGGCTAATCACCTTTAATTTTTCATTTGCTTGTTACAGATGTCTATCCCGTTGCTCTCAAGGTAATCTAGACAGAGGCAGCTGAAAAGCCCCGCATCTTATGCCTTAGACATCAAAGCAGTCTCTCACAATGAAAGTATTTCTTCGCAACGGTGAATCTTCATGGTGAGTTAAGATTTCTATAGCAATAGGCAAGTCATACTTAAAAAGAGTGAAAAGCGAAGTCTGGAGCCCGTCCAGTCTTTTCATGAAGGACATAATATTTAGGTCTAACAGATTCTCTCTCTTTCTCCCCATCCCCTCGCGGCTCAGTTTCTTTCTCCCATCCTCACCGATGTATATATATATAAAACAGAAAACACCCCAACAGCGCCAAAACGACATCACTCACACACACACACATTTGTATGTTGTGTTCGTGATGGACGTGGAGTATGCATATTTTCCCTCCGAATTTCCGGGGCAAAAAAACCCCCACGCGAATGGGGGTCCTTGTTCCAGCCCATAATCAGAATGGATAAGAATGTCAGGAAGAAAAAGGGGGCCGCCTGAATCGCCGTCCGCCAGTTCACTTTTGTTTCTCTCCTTCTGGGCCATGATCAGAGACGGCCTTTGGGATTTGATGGCGACTTTTCTAAAGGCGAGGAAATGGGTTTGAAGGAGGGAAAAGAAAAGGAGAAAGGTCTAATCAAGCCCGGCCTTGTTCAAAGGCTCTGATTTTTATTTTATTTTTTTGGTTGGAGGGTGGGGGTTGAAAGTGTGAGCTTTATGGTGCATCAACATGCCACGTTAGGATCGCTATGGTAATGAGCAGAGCAATAGCAAGCGCCCTTGAAAAGGAGGCACACTCCATTCGAGACAGTCTATTAAGATACATTTGCACTGACCTTTGGTTTCATGCTAGCTTAATACATTCAATCTGCTCTTCCTCAGAGATGGACTTCCTCCATCTCGTCCCCTTTGGCTTGCTTTGCTGGCTTGCTCTCTAAGGAGGGCTTTTGTTGCAGCATCTTGGATCTCTGCGATTAAGAAACAGAAGTAGGGGCGGGCGGGGGGGGGGGAGAGGCGGTTTTATAAGAGCTACCAGTGCCGAGTGAAATTTTGCACCATGGAAATCTGGGGCTGGGACTCAATAGTAGAGGACCCACTTTTGTTCAAAGCAGCCCACCTGGCTAGAATAGGACTGCTCAGGAGCAAGTCAGTAGTGGACCAGTTTTGTTTACTAGTGAGCTCACAAAACTCTTGTCTCCACGCCCCAAGCCTTAACCCTAAGACATCCTACAAGTACGGTCCAAACAGTGGTTGGTGTCAATATTCTTATTCATAAATGTATACATTTGCTGATCTTTGCTTTGCAAGTAACATTTCGATATTTCTGTGTCTGACTCCATCCTCCTTAGGGTCTAGCTCCTTCCTGAATGCTGCGGCTTTAAGTTGCTTTTTGACACTATTTCCTTCTTTGTAAACACACACAGTCACATCCACACACACACACTGCTGAAGATAGAGACTGAACTAGAAAGGGATGCCATTTCCAGAACAAAGACTGAGGAATCTTCTGAATTTCTTGACTCTTTCACGGAAACAAACAAGGACTAGATCCTAGGTGTGTGGCAAAAACCATGTCCCAAGAAATTAGGGTTTAATGCCTTCCAGGGCTACAGAACTTGACACTCCCAAGTCTGAGGCCACGGGCGATGGGCCATGGTCCCGGGAAAGTTAGAAGTCCATGTTCCAGTAATTGTCTTCTTGTTTATTTTATCCAAGTACCCCAGTGAATAGGGGAAAAATAAACACGCCGAACAAAAAAAAAAAAAATTCAAACAGTCGAGTCGTCTTTAGTGCTAGCCCTTGTGGCTGAATAAAAAAGGATGGTCCAATTTCTATTGAGCTGAAAAATCTTTGAAGTGGGAGTTATTATCTGAGAAATTCCTCCTCGTCGCCCTAACAACGCTGATGAAACGTAAAAAGGTTCTTTGTCAGCGATTTGTTCTCCCCTCTGTCAAACTCCCTCTGCCCCGTTAGCTGGGACCGTTTCTAAAGAGATGGAACCAAACTTCTTAAAAGATAACGTTGGGATGGAGACAGAAAATGTCCCAGTATACAATCAGATACATACATCTACCTACGTCTGTCTGCCTATGTCTGTCTAGGTAGGTGGAGGGGGGCGTGTAGCTCTAGGGTGGGGAGGGGGGAGGGGAAAACGAGAGGGGGGTGGAGAACGAGAGCGAGAGAGGATCCCTTCTGCTTTCCGAACTTCTCAGCCCCAGAGGAACTGCCCGACTGGATCTTCTATTCCGAACTCATTTGCTTGAATTCTGCCCAAGCCTTTGTTCTTTGCACAAAACCCAACTTCCTACGAACGCCATCCATGAACACCAAGTCTGTAGCTGCTGAACCTCGCTACCCTCCCATTATCCCAATATAAAGAATGCAACAGCTCGTACATGCCTTTATTGCAGGCTCGGCTCGTGTTAATGCTGAGACTACCTATTAAAAAGCACGTTTCTCTACTGCAGTGCACTAAAATGGTTACGCCTTCAAAGCGATGGCTTCCATATGTCTCAATGTTTTATTGTTAGCGAGTGGAAAGAAAAGTAACAGCATCCCACTCACTCCGCAACTTGGTACTCTCAATTGGGAGGAAAAAACAACAACGCCAAACTCAAGAGTCCATAGATGTCTTTGGGAATGAGATAGTGGCTTGGAGAATACACTGCTCACCAGTTTAGCATTTCTGCCACACTGGTAGTTTTGGGTCCCCATGAAATGGTAGCATCGTTGTTGGGCCCTCTTTTGTCGCAGCCAAGTGCCGAGTGTAAACTATTGGCAGTGATCCCAGTAAGTTTTTGTTGGCTCAGAGGCTGAGGAAAGAAGAGTGGTTTAACTGGTGCCTGTTTATTGGAAGATACTGGGCCTTGCATTATGGAGGCCGCCTTAGGAAGTGTAATTCGCAGACACCCTGTCCATACCTCAGTTAGCAGAAGGATTTGTCGTTTAAACCAATTGTACATCATCAGTTCCAATCCATATGTGAAATAAGTCCTAGTGAAATAAATAATAATGACTTTTATGTATCGTGTTTAGTTTTGAAATGTTTCCAGCGGGACTCTGTGGTCCTAAACAATTTCTGAAGTAATAAGCTTCTTTGAAATAAATGAGATTCATCTTAAATTTAGGCATTTATTCAGGATTGAGGCTTAAATAGCACTTGTCTTAATCAGAATGAAAAATATAGAGAGAAGAAGAAACACAACGCAACTCCCACCCACCCACACCATAGTATTAGGGCAATACTTTTATTAGGCCAACAAAAATGTCACAAAATAGTGAGAAAGTTTTTGAGATCTCCAAAAGTTGAGACTTTAGCAAAACGGAGTGGGGGGGGGGGGAGAGAAAAATCGTGGCGTTGGTATCATTCTTTAAAGGGGGTGTGAGAAAAGATAGCGGAGTAAGGATGACTCCTAATGAAGCTTTCATAGGAGTAAGCCCCATTGAAAACAGTGGGACTGTAAGGCTGCAATCAGATACACATTTACCCGGGAGTAAATGTAAATCCCATTGAACTCAGTGTCACTTACTTCTGCATAGATGGTATAGGTTTAAAAAAAAGGGGGGGGGGGAGAGGTTCTCCTAGGAACTTTCCAAATTTCAGGTTACATCTTCTAAGATGATTGGGTAAGAAAACACACAATGGATGATTCCTCACCATTGAATACAGGAACTTCAGTATATAAGGGTATCTCATTTTTAAAAAAACTGATTTCAAAATCATGTGTCGTTTACAAGGAAGATTATAATCCAAATTCAGTTTCCAATCTACCAATAGATGCAGTTTTCCACCAGGGATTTAATGTTTCTTTATTTGAAAAGGATATTTGTACAAATTCTGCGTAGTGTTATTGTATCTTTAAATATTTACGAAGCTTTGGTGCTTCTTTTTATAAAGATGAATTAAAATGTTTTATTTTTCGCCCTAGCGTGCTATTTCTGAAAGGTTTTTTTTTTAACAATCCCCTCCTATCACTTGTACACCAAACAGCAAAAGGAAAAATCAATTCTACGCAGCAACCATGTATAATTTGGGTCGGTTTCTAATGCGATGTAATGGCAATTATTGTTGTTGGAATATTATGGACATGTTATGGATTTTTAAATAAATAAAAAACAAACGAATATTGGATGAAAACATCATTGCTATCTGAAAACTCAATCTTATGGAGAAATAATTTGTACTTTTAAAATAAAGCCCTCCATGAGAAATATAAAACTTGCTTCTTTGTGATTAAATTCGTCTTTACTTTTCTCTTTTCTCTCCCCCCCCCTTTCCAGCTGATTCTTTGAAAATCAAGTATCCGTTGTGGCTTCAACAATGCCCCTAGAAAATGATAAACGATTCTCTCAAGTTAGGGTTGGAAAGCTATGGTGCTCAAGAAATGGTTTGGCGCAGGAAAATAATATCTGCTTTCTACTACACTAGTGTTTTGTTTTTATAAATATTTCCAGAACTGCGGGGGTGGGATTCTCTTGTTTTTAAGACGTTAGTTCACTGGCAGATAGTAATCAATCCCTTTTTCAATGTGAATAGTCCATAATGAGTCCCCTCAAATTTCTCCGCCTTCCCACAACTGTATATATCTATCTATCGAACGCTGCTAGCTGTCTAAGCCTACTACTGCGTTTTGCTGCACATGCGCATTGTGCAAGTCGTTGATTTGCCTTTCTCCTGCTTGGAAATATTATCAGTGCAAGACCGGAATCCTATGCGCGCTCACTCGACAGTAAGTCCCGTCGAAATCAGTTGGAGCAAGCAAGTTATATATAGGATCGGGCTGTCATTGCACTAAAGAAGGACAGGTCACTAAAATCAGCGAGACTCACACCCAAGTAAATGGGTGTGATGGCTAGCGTCTGTAGCACTTCCTTTTTGCTGGGAAGGAAGGTGTGCTTATACAAACGGTGCCTAGATCTGAGTAAAGTTGGGATAGGGCGATTGGTTGACTGCCCAGTCCTATGCGTGTTCGGAAGCAAGTCCCCCTGTGCCACTCGCTAGCTTCTATCCCACCTTAGTTGTGTTCCTCACACTCCTTGCTTGCATTCTTCACAACCAGCCCGTTACTATGCAACTACAGAGAAGCCGAACTATATGACCAAGGTGGGGTAGAGGAAGACCAGGTTAGTGGAACGTGGGAAAGGAGATCAAGGAAGTGAGGGGAATGTGGGTTGTTCTACAGACGGTAAGGTTGGCGGGCAGGAAACAGGACGACAAAAAACAAAACAACGCCCCCTAACCCCAACCCAACGCTGGAGAGTCGGTGACTATTAAAGCCAAGAGTTATATGGCCCCTAATCGCAGACAGAAGCCCTGTAATCATCATTACACTCGGCTGTAGTCAGCAAGACATGGAAGGTTCCCTCGGACAACATGGGGAGAGACGTGTGGGCAGGCTTCCCTGCTCTTTCTATAGACGCTGCTGCCTTTTTCTTCATTTAATGCTGACAATCCATTTCGGATGGCTTCCTCCCCTGTTGCTTTCTAGCATCGATCCCCATGCAAGCCCCTGCATTGTGCGGACGCATTAATTAAAGACCATTCATTTCACAAAAGGCCATTTGTATCTTTAGGAAATGAAGATTAGAAATATGAATCAGGACGGCCGAGCCCCGTTTCCGCCCAGGCACACTATACAAGGGAGAGGGGCTGGGGGGGGGGGAGGCAGGCAGAAGAAGAAAGGACCTTCGGGGTCTTTGCAACCTCCTTTAATTGAATGCCCATAAAAACGAATGGCCCGCGCTTCTCTCTAGAAGTATATGACCCGGGGGGTGGTGATGATCCGCCCTCGCCGCCCGGCTTCTTGCGTAGAGACGGTTAGATTCGAAGGTAGTGTCAGGGAATGCCAGGCGGAAGCTGGCCCTCCGGTCTTGGTTTGGTTCCTGGAAAGACATTTCCGCTTTCCGAGTAAAGGACCAGGAATGTTTCAGAAATGAAAGTTTTGCCAGGAGGAACACAATGGACACTTTGAGGTTAGAGGTTGCGAGCCACGATTTAAGTTGACTTTGTGCTAAAAGTTCCCTGCGCTTTTGGGAGAAACGCTGTACGTATAGTGTGTTACGTGGAGATCCAGAGAAATTAATGCCATGTTCGTTTGCAGGCATACAACATAGCTTCCATGAATTGCTCTCCTGAAATCTTTGTTCGAAACAACTCTTGAAATCTACCAGGGGTTGATGGGTCACAGACTATGGTCGTGTCACTACAGAGTGAAGGAGTACCCTCTCGTCTTCTTGCCGGCTTCCCATACAATTCAATGGGGCTTGCACAAGAGGCACCTCCGGTGGATTGTGTTTTACACATTTTCAGGCCCGGTATATTCACATCCAGTAGCTAGCTACACCAAATGGAAACGAGGGGCAATGTCGTCTATGCTGAATAGGCACTCCGAGGGCCAGAATATTGCATTATGTCAACGAGAATAGAGAGATTTGAAACCTTAACGCTTAACTTTCTAAGTGGTACTGACCGCTAAGCACACACACATGAGAATTTGGGAGGCAAGCCTAGGCTGGATTTCATGTAATGTGCTCAAAGGATGGGTCCAATGAGATGACTGGGTATTACAGGTCAGATAGATACACGCTACAACTGGTGCACACAGTCGCGTGAACTTAGCATCATGGCGTTCCCACGAACATCAATCCTGTTGTTGGCATCATAACCAAAGGAAGAAGTAATAGAAACCAGAGTAAAATTAGGGAATTAAAGGTAATCGAGTGTCCTCTCCTGCTTTTACTCCCCACTTTTCTCATGCGCACCAGAAATATCCCCAGTTTCACTTAAATCCCAGCATGTTATCTGGGTCATATGTTCATTTGCTTACACTCACATTATTTTAGGTTACCTTCTGAGAATGGTGTTTTCCAAATGAAGGCGAAAATGCATGGAGGCATGCACACACCTATTTAAAGCACGTTCTTCCTTTGAGCCTCATGCAACCTCTTAACCAAAGAGTAAGTCTTCTTTTGATAGAAAAGAATTCATTTTGATATAATATAATCCCTATTCCATAGAGATAGGATGCAGAAATGATACATCATCGGAATTTTTTTATTCCCTTCTTCTAACTGGTTTATTCAAAAGAACTGCTGCAACCTTTGCAAAGGTGCAAAATGTTTCCTTTCTTTCTATGCATGTTCAGGAACTAAAGAAAGTTCGAGAATTGTGCAGTTACAGTATGTGGTAATTAGTTCTTTTAAAAAAGCACACAGAGAGAGTGTGTGAAAACAATGCAAAAATGATCAGCATTATTATAAATGTTTTATTTTCACGGATAGATCCTGAATGATATTTTGAAAGAGCAGTTCCTACTTTTGCAAATTAACCTTTGAACCTTGGCTGAATCCCTTTGCCACTGCTACGTCAGTAGCATTCAAAATGCAGTTTGAAGAAGGTAGGTTTACTTTTTCAAAACTGTTTCTGCACATCTTTCTTCCTCTTAAGAGCAAATAAATCGATGAAGATTGCAGAACGTGCAAAACTTCTAGCAAGTTCTTGGGGGGGGGATTGATTCAAAATATTTCATGTGACGTTTCCTAAACATGGGGGTGGAAGAAAACTTTCGATCAATGCATAAATTTGGAAAATGCATTAATTTGGAAAATTGCTGAATGATCCAACGTCTCCTTCCCTTCTTGAAAGAAACCTGATCACTTTTTAGTTACGTATATACATTTTTAAAAAAAAGATTTCTACTTAACCGTGAGAACTTTCTACATTCTCTCCCAATATTTTTGTCCCTTTTCTCTCTGTATGTTTTGCAGTGTTGGGGACCTCGATCCACAGCCAAGTTAAGCGAGGGGCTTCATTTATTACCTGTTTCATTGGCCTTCAGTGTGGCTTAGTCGGTTTAAATACACTTACTCTCGTCTGACTGAATGGTGGCAGAATTCTCAGATGCTTTCACATAATAAGCCAACCGTTTATATTATTCCTCTTTAAAACTGACTACCTCAAGGCTTAGGTGAAGTTGTTCTTCACTGAAACGTCGAAAACAACCCCACAACCCACCTCATCTGAATCAATCTCATTAATCTCAACTGAACAACTTAAGAGGGGGGAAATGTAGCCATGCAACATAGTGCCATTGTTTTATTGACTCCGAATCTATTCACAAGTGTCGAGTTTGAAGATATTACAGCACTCTTTAGCATATTTATTTATTGATATGGCTAGAACAATATATCTCCAGGTAGCCCGTGACAATTTTATTCTCTCCCTTAGCAATAGCTTAGCCATGCTGCTAAACATCCTGGTAAATCTGGTCTCTACTACAACTGCTTGTATTTTTCCTAAACTTGAAAATGTTGTTGGTGGTGTGTGGGTGTGGGTGGGTGTTACACAAGCACACAAAAGAAAAACAACAACGTTTGATTGGGGAAAGGGAGTATCTCAGATTATTTTTTTAATCGTCGAGGAAACGGTCCAATTTAAGAGGGGGGGGGGAAACAGTTGTAAAAATTCAGACACTCCTTTAAGTGTGAAATATCATTTCATTGTGCAAAGTTAAAAAGAGAGTCGGTAATCCAACTTCCGGAAAGTGTTCTGAATTATTTCAGCAGACTCTTTTAAAGGGGATTAGCAGGGCTTTAGGGGCACAATCCTTCTGTTTTATTCAATCTCTGATTTTATGTTATAATTACGAGATGTAAAGCCTCTTGAATTAGTATGCAGCCGTGGTCCAGACATTATGCAGGTGCTATTCTAATCATTCAGCTTTTTAATTAAGGGACGAGGTAAGAAAACAGAATAATAAAAACACTTTTGTGAGAGCTGAGAAAATTGTGAGCGACTGAATGAAAGAAGCCTTTATACCTTCTCCTGACAGGTCAGACACCAATTGCCTGACTTACGACCTTTTCTTGGTGAAACAAGGCTGAACAGCTTTCTCACCTTGTTCCCATTATATGGCTTTTATACTCGTGGAGAACTTATGGAAATGCCAATAAGATTCTTACTTAAATTGAGGGGTGGGAGGCAGGGAAGCCGTAGATATTTCCATTATAATAGATAGGTAGTTTATAAGAAATTACTTCCTCTCTTAACATTCTCAAATGGGTGGCCAACGTGGATATCAGCGATGGCAACTAACATTAATTATTTGTCTTTTTTTAAAAAAAGAGAAAAATGTTTCCTTTGGATGGAATCCTGGCATAAGGCAGTTCCAGGATGGAGGAGGTGCTGTGGAATAAGCATCGCTGGTGTTTTGTTATATGTTCCAACTTTCAAACATAAAGTTTCTGAAACAGGCCCTTAGCAGATTAACAGCACAAACGGAGCCACGTCTACTCATAAGTAGTTAAATCAAATGGACTTGCTCCCAGGTAAATGGGGCTTGGATCGCCCCTGAAGTCTACTCTGAAGGTTGCCCACAAGCTAAATAAACAGGCTTTAAACCTATTAATTTAGGGTTGCAGTCCTTAAAAAGGAGAGTTAATAAGTCCCTTTATTATCAGATGCTTTTCATTGTTAAGACCAGTTGTAGTTAAACACTCTAAGAGTGTGATCCTAACTACTTTTAGTGAAACGTAAATCCCGCTGTGTCCAGCGGCGTTTACTTGGGAGTAAACTAGTAAACCATTGCACCACACTGACGCTGCTGCAATCCTATGTCCACTTCACTCTTCCCGTCAGTATAGTGTAGCTTGTTTGCTTTTTGGACTACAACTCAAGAACACCCAGGTTCAGATTCTCCACGCATACCCAGTTGTGAAGCTCCCGGCACCATCTTGGGCTGGTTGCCTCCTCTCGGCTTAGCCTAACTCACAGGGTTGTTGTTAAACAGTAAGAGGCAAATGGAGAAATATGTGCGCCCCTCTCTCCCCTAGATCCTTGAAGGAAGGGTGGGATAAACATGGAATGAAATGAAGCCAATTCAACCCATCTCCACTTGCCGCACCAAAATATTAACAAATCAGACCTCAAGCAGTGGTCATTATTTCTCCAACGCAAGAAACTGAGGGTTGTTCTGGTGGTATATGCTGGAAAGCACTGTAAGGCTTTCAGATACTCGACTGGCATTATCTCGACTGGGTTGAAGGCGGCCTAAAGAGCATTCCCAGGGCGTCTCCATTCTAGGCACTGCTATATCTCTTCATCAAGGGAGCTGCATCACATGCTCCCACCTGGTCACGCCCCCTGACCCGAAGCTCCGCCCTCTAACTCCTGACGAGTCTGGTTACGAGGAGTCTGGAGGAGAGGAGGAAGGCACTCACATGCCATGAAGTTCCCTAGGTGACCCTGGCCAGTCGTTGTCTCTCAGCCTAACCTACCTCACAGGGTTGTTGCGAGGATGAAATGAGGGCAGGGAGAACTATCTACGCCACCTTGTGCTCCTTGGAAGATAGGTGGGATGTTAGTGCAAGGTGGGTGTCAACCCTTTTTAGTTCAGTGTGGGAGAAACCCAAGTGCAGCTTAACTTAAACCCGATTCTCAACATGTTTATTTGGAAGTAAGTCACCTAAACCTACCCAGTATGTGTAGGTATTCTTAGGACTCGTTCCTCGCAGGTAAGAAATTCCGCTGAAATCGGTGGGACCGCTATAGAAATGAACTGTCAAAGGCTGAAATCCCAGGCCCTTCAATTCGTGACTTGGGCTGTCAGCAAGAGGATTTGGGTCGTTCCATTTCATTTGCTCTCCCACCACCTAAAAGATCCAAGCCCCACATCCCAAACTGACTTGTGTCTCCCTCTGCCCAGGGCAGCAGGGCTCTTGACACTGACTTCATCGGTGAGAGTTGGATCGCTCCTCGAAGGATTTTGGAATTCCCTCGGTCAGATCCAGATTCACTCCATAATGTGTTTGCGCCTGAGCGAGTGACTGAATCGAGCCCACGTGCTTCTCGATCCAGCGTAGGCAGAGGTCCATTTCTCTTTCCCTCCCCCCCCCCCGGTTTGTCTTTGCAACTAATTGTATTTGCAAGAAGAAAGGCAAAGTTTGTTCTTTGGTTCTTGGAAGGAATATTAATAGGAGGAGAAAGAGGCGGGGCAGGGGCTGGGTGGGGGAGAGACCGGCTGGACTTTGGTGCACTGTATGCAAATATAGTGGGGGGGGGGAGTCCCTTTTTTTTTTTTTTTTTTTTTTTTTGAGGGAAGGGATCTTTTGGAGTTGGCTTTCTTTATTCAAATGGAAAACCTCCCTCTCTCTCCCTTTCATTTCCTGTCCCAGAACCACCTCCCGCGTCACCTCCCGCCCCAGTTCGGAGCAGAGTTCATTGGCTGTAAATGAATCAATCCGGAATGCTCTGAGACTTTCTTCTTCTTCTTCTTCTTCTTCTTCTTCTTCTTCTTCTTCTTCTTCTTCTTCTTCTTCTTCTTCTTCTTCTTCTTCTTCTTCTTCCACAGAACAATGCCAAGTATTAGGATATCAGGAGCACTCGAAATGATCAGGAGTTCAATGATTTTGCTTTCACGGATGAGGAGTCTTAGTTCTCCCCCCCCCTCCCCGCCTCCCAATGTAAATCAAGCGCTTTAGTTATTAAGGCTGTGCACTAATCTCCAACAACCTCCACATAATGTGCCCGATGCGCCGCACCATTTCGCACCTGCATCCTGAATAGAGGCTCCTTTTCAATGGAAGACACGCTTGTTGGCCCTGTTCTCCAAAGAAGTTGTCTGAATAAGTCAAGCTCGCTGAATGCCCAGACTCGTTTTCGCTTGCTTGCCTTTGATCAGGGAAAATGGCTCCTAATTTGTCCGGTTTTTTCTTCTTCTTCATTGTAACATCGTTTTGAGGTCTCATTCTCTCTCTCTCTCTTCTTAAATAAAAGAAGAAAAAGTTCCAAACCACATTTTCCTTCAAGGGGGAATACATTGCCCCGCCCGCGGAAAAAAAACAAAAAAACAAGAAGTAAACGCAAATATGTTACGTTGTGATGGGAGGTCATTCACCTCCACCGGCTGTTTGGAAGTCCCAAGCAAATAATCCCCAGCTATTTCCCTTTGGTCAAGTTGAGTTTTTGTTTAGTGTTTTGTTTTGTTTTTGAGGAGAGGGGGGATTTCCTCTCGGTTCCTTTTCTATAGTTCTACAGAAACAATAAAAGACCCGCACATTTTTCAGGAGGAAGAAAACCCGGAGCATTAAAGTCAACTGCTTAGAGACGGGTGAGGACTCAGAGGAATGGGTATATATAGGGTGTGTATGTAGGCGTACATGTACACACATGCACACATACGCAGAATACACAGCCACAAACAATAGTGGGCTTTTACACTGCTGCCACCCTCGGTGGAATCTTATGGTGAAGGGTGGGTAAGAATACTACGGCTATTATTACCACTACTATTATCACTACTACTAATAACAGCAGCAATAATAATAATAATAATAATAATAATAATAATAAGTGCCTGACTTTCTAAAAAGCAACTGGGGGGTCAACAATGAGAATATATGTTATTTACTGTACTTTATTTGCTTTTTTTATTTTAATCATCCGATCAACTGTAGCTGAAGAATCCTGTGTAACACGAAACCTTGTCGTTGTTTTTAAAGTACAAATCAGGCGCAACCCTTGTAACTGGGTTTGCAATCCTAATCGCACTTACTTGAGAGCAAATCCCATGGAATTCAAGGGGCCTTAGTTATTCTGAATAAACATGGACAGGACTGTACTCCGAGTCTCTAACCCAAAGGACACTAACCCGGAAGTAAGTCCCTTTGAACCAAGCGGAAAGGAGTAAACAAACATACAGAAGCTTAGGTTGAACAGGGTGAGCGCTATCGGAGTGGCGAGGTTTGTTTGTTTATGTTTGGGTATCCGAGCAGACAGCAACAAGGCAGTGGCTGTTGCTCTGATTCTTTAACGTAGCCATGTTTGTCTTGTTTGTTTGTTTAGGTCTATTTTTAGCTCGCCTTTCAATCATATCGATTCCCGAAGCGGGGCACAATTAAAATTTGTCCATACAAATAGAATCGTAATCCAACAATAAAACAGCAGAGGGACAGGGCGGGTGGGGTGGGAAATCAGGAGAGGACATTAGCTATAGTCAAAGGCGAATAAGAAAAGACCTGCTTAAGGCTGTCATTCTAAGCACGCTCACTCGTGGGTAAACGCCATTGAAGACAGCAGGGTTTTCCTTCGAGGAGCCATGCGTAAGATCGCTCTCTAAGGTGGAAGTTAATGGGACTAAGCCAAAACAGGTCGTTGGCATATCCCATAACAGCAACAACAGGCTGGATGTGTAGAATCTAAAAAGAAGCAGCACCTCTGAACATTTTTCTCTGAACATCTCTGAGGAACAATTATGTGTTTTTTGGAGTGAAGACTGGTTGCTCTCCCCCCCCCCCCAAAGTCTGTATTCTGAAAAATCTTAATATAAAGATGCTTCTCTTCTTTCCCGATAGGCTAATGCAAACGGAATATTCTTCGTTTTTAAGTGATCCATCTTAAAAGGGTGCTCTGAGGTTGAGCTTCCTGTGGGAGAGGGAGTCATGGTGTCCTTATTACAGCCCCCTCCCCAGCATTCTCTACGGATAAGCTTCCAGTAGCAGACCCTTCCTTGCGACCGTGTCCTCATTCTCAAATGAGAGGGCTTAGACATTCCAGCTGAGATAAACTCAGGTTATGATTGTTGCAAGATGACACCGCCCCCGTCAGGTAAGAGCCATCCCGCACATTAGGCAGCAACAAACACAGGTGATTCGCCGGTGGAGATACTCAGCTCGTAGCTGCAATCAGTCCTGCCACTTTGACTCTTTATTTTGGTTCATTAGATGATTTATATACCGCTTAACTACATTCATCTGTGAGCAGTGTGCATGAATTACAATTCAGAAAAGGTAAAACTCGGTTAAAACTATAAAATCAGACTTCAATTAAAATGCCTGCTGGATTTTCTTTATTAAAGACTCCAATAGGCACCCCGAAGTTCGGCTGGGAGGGAGCCTCCCTGACCTCAACTATACAAATGTCGTCGTGTGAGACAGATATTTTCCAACAAACTGAATGCCCTTCACACTTTGCACTTACAAGAGTCACGTGTGAACAGGCCTAAGCTGGTCATTTCAATTGACTTTCCTGCAGAAGCTTAGGAATGAGGTATGTTCTGTACCATAGGCAGTGAGAAGGGTTAACTCCCACTCACCCAAATGTATTATAGATCTCAGGTGCACTGAGGACTATATTCCTTGGCTATTATTGGACCATCATTCTCGGAACGCAACAAATGGTTTTCAAACTCAGCCACTCCGCCCAAATCCTTAATATATCCAACAGAAGCTGCTGGGAGTTAGCATGAACTCGCCTTCCCCTTCCTGCAGACCTCCTGTCTCGGCGGTCCTCCTCAAGGTGTCTTGACGGTTCAGCTTCAGCGTCTTCTAGCTCTCGCCGATTACAGAGCCAGAGCAGCGGCACCAGATTTCATGACCATTGAAATCAACGCGGATTCAAAATGCTGTTGGTAATGAAATGGGCGGCCTTGACCCTCTTATCCCAGGGATCCCTCCTTCCGGTTTCTGACATGTGCCAGTTGCATTGGCGAACTTTCTCGCGTTGCATGCACTGCTCTCCTTTGCTATGCCCCAATTCGGGGCATGCACTCGCGGTTTCAGAATCTGAGCAGCCATCGCTGCCTGGTGGTGACCTAACATGACTCAAATCCCCAGGTATACGTGGATCCAGCAAAAACCTCCAGCCAGCTTCCCCTCTCTCCACCTTTCTCTTTCGTCTTCCCTCCCCTCCCCTCTAGGAACACCAAGCGGTTCTTTCCTGACATTACCGTAGGCTTGGACTAATAGAAAGCTAAGATCTCGCCCAGCCCGCTTCCCGCCCCCGCCCGCCAATACAGTTTAAAACACTTTGATGTCTTGCCAGGAAATACACTTCCTTCAAAGAGGCATGTCAACATTTGTTTTTCCCATTAAATGGCGTTTAGTTGCCACTGGAAGAAAAAAAAAATGATGCTAAAAGACCACTTTTTAATTCGATGTATAACAACCGCGGGGGTCTAAGAGAAAATAACGGCGAAAGCGATAGACACAAATAACTAAATTACCAAAACGTTAGTATATCTGCGAACTTCATTAATATGTAACAGACTCCCCAGTTAATCTCCAAAAGCCAGTGTTCCCCCTCTAAAATAGCACTCTGGGACGAATTGTACAGGAGATCAATCACTGCTAATGCAGGAAGGTTTACTGCAAGGGGGGAAAAAAGCTATTTACACCTTCAAATAGAAGCTTTTGAGATTTAAGAGTAAGGGTCATACATCACCAAGAATAAATGATTATGAATTGGTAAACGCGCCCTCCAGCCATTAGCTTTGCCACGCGATTTATCATTTCGGGGTGTTCTTTCGCCCCCCTCCTTTTCTTTTTAAAATAATCGGGGCTGTTTGGGAAAGGAAAGCATGACGGATTCTCCCCACCCCCTTTTAAAAAGGCCACCGCGGGAAAGTTTGTTTTTGCATATACTATAAGTCATCAAAACACCGGCCATTCAGCCAGAAGCGGGGCCACTTATGGATTGCTGCGCCCAGAGGACAATGTGGTCTTTTCACCGTGGCCATTTGTTACTCAGCGATTGGCCGGCCCGGCGGGGCTGACACGTCCGGTAAACCTCCAAAGGCTCCGGCCACTTCGAAGGGGCGAACTTGGACTCTGCTGGCCAAGGAAGGTACCGGCCGCCCAGTGGGAAATTCTCTTGCGCAAGCTCGGTGGCCAGGAATGAATGAGTGAGTGAATAAATGGATGGATGGATGGGCGGTGTTCAAGAGGAGTGGGGGATTTCTCCCTGGGATTTACCCAAGTTCTTTGGCCAGTTCACAGTCCAGATTCCCCCCTCCCAGAGTCACAGAGTGTTTCTTCTTTATTACCGCCCAGTTGTCCAGTCTTCAAGTCCTGCAGCCGGTGCATCAGACTCGACCAGCCAGGAAACGCCCTTCCCTTGACCTGAGGCGGCACGTGGTGGAGCCGCGCTGCAAGCGGACCGAGGCGGGAAAAGGGAGACTCGCTGAGGATATGCTGCAGAAAGAGGAGTAAGGACCTCACAGCCTCCCTAATCTCATCCATAAGTGCAAACTAACAATTGGAGCGGTGGTGCGGAATAGGGATATTTCAAGGAGAGACACATTTCCCAGGATGCCCTTTATTCCTTGCTGGTCAAAAGCTCTTGGGTCTTGACCTCTGAACATAAGATGTATAAGGCAATCTTCCCTGTGGACCAGACCGGAGAGAAAAATCAATCTCCATTCTAAGAGCCGCTTCACACGTTACGCAAAAGGAAACCCGAGTTTGTCGACAAATAGACTTTTTTTTTTTTTTTAAAAAAAGAGAGCTTCAGTCAAACATTGCTCCCTGTAGTGCGTACCTGTGTGACACAGCTGCATGTAAACCCATGGGTGTCCTATCCACACGTTATGTGTTTTAACATCTCAGGTGTATATCTAAACACGTAGCAGCCGAAAGCGGCGAAGGCACTGAGTTAAGGTCAGCCTGAGGCCTGCCACCCTAAGCAAGTTCTATTGGGAAGCAGGACCCGCTGAAATCAGTGGGATTTTACTCCGGATATATAGTTTGGATTCGCGTGTTAGCTGAAAGCCACAAAACCTTAGAACGAGGGAGCACGGAGGGGTCAACTCCTTCTGAATTTGCCGCAAGGAAACCAAACTCTTGCTGAACAAAATATTTGAAAGATCAATTTCCTCGGGATTTTCCGTAATCTTTCTCTAAAAGCTTAAATTTAGACGGCGTCAGTTGTGTTAACATGCACACACGCCTCCCTGGAAGTAAGCCCTTATAAACTTGGAGGCATGTCAAAGGAGTTCCTTTAGTTTATAAAGCCTCGGTGGAAAGGGTAGTTGATACTTTAAACTCTTGAGACCAGATTTGAGGTTCAAGGCAGCCCACACCGCACCCTCTCCCCAATAAATCGGATTCTACTTGTGACAAATTTTGGAGAGGGAGAGTGGGAGAGAGGGATTTAATAGATGTGAAGAAAGGGGGTACTGACACTCTGTCTCTCAGTAGGGAACAAGATCTGCTGGCGGCCTCCAAGATTTCCCCCCCTGTCTAAATCATGCACGATTAAAAGACCTGGACAGATTCTGTAATAAAACCTCTTTTTATAGGCTGGCTGAGATTTTACTATATATTCTAAGCAAAGAATGGAAATGCGAAGTGGGCGGAGGTAGAAATGAAGGATATTAAGATTTAGTTGCTGAACGCTGGTCGCTTTAACTGAACCCCTAGACTTCATCATTTGACACTTATTGGAGTGGCACATGGTAGCAACTCCAGGGTAATCCTATAGACCCTTCCTTGGGAGGAAGCTCCATTGGATACAATGGGATTTGTCTCCCAGTAATCATTCACAGTCTCGGGCTTCACAGAAGTAAAGACACCATATCCTGGGGGGTAGCAACCGTTCCTGTAAAACAAACAGCAATTCCAGAAGCCAGCGCCACAGATACACGCGAAGAGCTTGGACTGGCGAAGACGCAGCACCATTTGCAGAAAAGTTGCTGTTGACATGGGCTGCTTTCTAAATTTTTACTCCAGCTGCGCTCCCACCCTCTCGTGGTCCTCTCCTCGCGTGATGGAGTCCCTGAGTCATACTGCCAACCGGCCCACGACCCTTTTCTGTCTCTTCAGTGCAGTGGGCAGTGGGCAGGGCCAAAGCCAGGAGTGGACAAGGCGCCCTCTTTCCCCTCTCTCATTCTGTCACCCCTTTCTCTCTCCTCTCCCCACTCTCTTCCTTGCCACCTGCATGAGAACAGGCTCAGCGCCAGAGCGAGTCCTTGGGCGGGAGGTTGCTCACCCCGACCCATAGACCTGGCCACCACCTCTGACCAGAGTTCCCTGGAGACATCTAGACAGGCTTCTTAAACCACCCAGAAAGTTATTCCACGTTCCTTCCGCATGGAATCAAGTTGCTTTATTATGCCCTCTCTGTGTTAAGGTCTGGCCTCTGTTCTCGCTGAACTGGTCCCCTTCCTCGAACCCCCGCCCCCAATCCAAGTGTTACGATACGAAAAGAAAACCTCTGATGATCCATAATATTCTCCTTTATCTGACTTCTCTCCCCCCCCCCACCCCGGGCTCCTCGGTGTTGTATACATTTCTCTAATTGCTTGGCAATGTTTTCTAGAGATGACATCCCGAAAATGTGTCATAGTAAATTACCTTTGTAATAAAATGTAAAAAATGCAAATAGCTGTTGTCTTTATTACGTTTTAAACCATTGGTTTATCTGCACTATTTCACTTGTCAGTCGCACAATATGTCGCGGGGAAAGGCGAAGGCACAGTTTGAGAGCAGATAGATGGGACCTCGTGTGTAATCTTGCAGACATCCACCGTTTGGGTCATTTCCTCATCTCCCGCAGAAAAGACATTACCCCGCTCATATTTACATACTTTTCAATATTTGTCAAACAATCATAAATTATAAATTAATGAAATGTTCGACAGTCTTCAGAGATCACCCTAATGAAGGCATTTACCTTTTTCGGCGATTCGGAGACTCATCTTGATCAGGTTTAATGACATTTCGACTCGCACGGTTTATTAGGCTTGATTAGATTTGGCCTCCTCTCCTGCTGTCATTTCAGATGTCTCTACATAAACATCACCTGCTTCAGGTACAAGAACAAATGCACTCTTTTTACTGCTTTCTTTAAAAAATAAAATAAAATTCGGAGGTGGGGGGGAATGTGAAACCTTAATTTTTGGGGGGGAGCAAGAACCCGAAATATTTTATTTTATTTCAAGAACCTCCACGTTGTAAAGGTAAATGGAGCAGGCAGCTCTTCATTCATTTCACGTAGGCCAATAGGAGGCCGACGCCCATTCTTACCCGCACAAACCGAAGCCTGGTCTGACTGAATCTCCTCCTGATGTGGGTGCTTAGAAACACAGCACATTTTGAAGTAAGTGAAGTCATGCACTTTGCCATCTAAAGTGGGGGCGCCCGTAAAACAGATAAACCCAGTGTCTAAAATTGCCCTCACCACTGCAGCCCTGTTATCAGGGACCCACGTTTCTGATTCACCCGGGCCTTGATCAATGAGCTTGTCGACTATTAGCCTCCCCTCTCCTGCATGCCCAACATTACCCAAAAGTCACCAAGACAATGAATCTAGTGAATATCAGTAGCCGGTAACCGCAGGAGGAGACAATACACTTGTGCTCGAATCCTGCTTGCGGGTTTCCTATGGGCATCTGGTTGGCCGCTGTGAGCAAAGGATGTTGGACTAGATGGGCCACTGGCCTGATCCAGCAAGCTCTTGTCCTTATGTTAATGATCCGGCTTAGCCAAAGTGGTGGAATGGCCCTTCCGCCCTTGTGAGTTGGACATGTACACTTGAAAGTTTAGGATAGGAAGGATATCGGGCCAAGCCCTTAGCCAACCACGCTTCAAAGGCATAGCTTGTAAACCTGCTCCTAGGAGCTTACATTCTAAGAAGTTCTGTGGGGTCCAGGCAACCTAGCTGTGTGTACCGTTGTAGCTCACCAGCAGGTTCTCAGGACGGCGTTGGCATTACTGCAAAGCGCATCTGTCCTGCGGAAACATAGAAAGATGACTTGGGAGGAATCATAGAATCATAGACCCAAGGGTCATCAAATCCAAACTTCTGTAATGCAGGATTCTTAGTGTGGGAATGTTAAGGAAGGCAGGAGAGGATATATTGTTTTGATATTATCCCTCCTCACTCACGCTGGTGAGTAAACAGCAGAGCACATTCCCACTGCAGCTTATTGGAAGCAAGTTGATGGTTCCTTAGAATCCTTTAATTAATTAATCCAGTCTGGATTGTCCAGTCTGGATTGTTCCTGGTAAGTCTCCCCTTCATTTCCCTCTTAATAATAACAACACAACACAGTCTTCTTTAAAAGTAATTATAAAGTTTTGCTCACATTTAGTTCACAGCACTAAAGGCTTTATCTTGTGGTTACAGTGAAAAGAAGCCTGAGCTACATTTCAGACTTTGTGCTTGTGGGCTCCATTCTATGTGAAGGTTAAGCCATGCGCTGGCTAAGAATCAGGAGACCGAGAGTCCAAGAGTAAGAGTAAGAGTCCAAGAGAGAGATGATTGTGTAGCCAACCATTTTATGTGGTCTGCTAGGGTCATGCCCATCTACCTGGTCACACACAGGGGGAGGAAGCTCCAGAGCAGGTATGACAGGAAGTCCTCCCTGTCTGGAGCCACATTCCCCTGTGTGTCCATTCTAGGCAACAGGAAAATGTTGTACTTGACTGCTCTAGTGTGGTGAGCCAGTGTGGTGTAGTGGTTAAGAGCGGTAGACTCCTAATCTGGGGAACCGGGTTCGCGTCTCCGCTCCTCCACATGCAGCTGCTGGGTGACCTTGGGCTGATCACACTTCTCTGAAGTTTCTCAGCCCCACTCACCTCACAGAGTGTTTGTTGTGGGGGAGGAAGAGAAAGGAGAATGTTAGCCGCTTTGAGACTCCTTCGGGTAGTGATAAAGCGGGATATCAAGTCCAAACTCTCTTAGTAATAAATAATACATCCCACACTCAGCTGAAGCATCCATTCCACGACAGATGGTCATCCAACCTCTGCTTAGAAACTTCCAAGGAGGGAGGTTGAAATGAATCAGATCGTTGGTCCCAATAATAGTGTAGTCTCTGACCGGCAGCTTCTCTCTCACTTTCTGTAGGAACACATGACGTTGACTTCTACTGAGTCTGACCATTGATTCATCTACTCTATCTAACCCAGTCACTACACTGATTGTGCGGGATATTGAACCTGGTACCTTCTGCATGCAAATCAGATGCTATAACCACTGAATCAGGGCCCTTTCATGTTGAGATGTGAACAGATACCAGGAGAGGATACCGCAGGCGTCAATTCAGGACGTTTGACTGCCCCAGCTCGTTGCAGCCTAAGTCAAGAGCGCTGAATGCAGCGATTTTGAGATGCAACCACATATTGTACGGTGCTCAGATAAACAGCAGTAGGCAAGGCAGATTCTTCGGCTGCCCGTCCTCCACTCTGGGGGTGTCGGATATTTCCTCCTCCCAGTGGCGTAATCGAGTTTTGTTAATTTAGTAATTGAATTGTTGGTAAATTTCATAAGCGAGGTCTGGGACACGGGAACCCTGCCGAGCTAGGGCACCCACAATCCCTTGCGCTCTCGGGCACACTATGGAGATCTGTGCCGATTTTTTAATATATCTATATATTGTATTTTTTGGCTTTGGAAAACGAGGTGACCTGAGACAACAGAGTCTCTGAGTGGATGCAGGCTCTTTGTCTTCTTCTCCTTGAATTATTATTTCCAGTTCAAGGTGTGGAAAGGGCGGGGGGAAGGGAGGGAGGGAGAAAAAGAGACGGGATGGGGGGTGGGAAGAGCCGAATAACATTTCTTGCCTGGCCATCGTTTGTGTCATATCGGAGAGCTGGAGCAGCCCAGCTTGCACCAGTTGAACTGATGGCTCTGCAGGGCAGGCCAAGGGACAGAGGTGGAGGGGTTAGTGGCAGGAGGGAACTCCAAATCCCCAGCCTGGGAGGCGGACGACGCGTTAGCCTTTGCACTTTATAAAATATACATCTGGAATGAAGCTGGAGCCATTAAAGTACACGCTAAGAAGCTATAAAATTGTTTGCAGAGACTTCCAAATATTTCCAAACAACGGTTTTTAAAAACACAATGGAGAGTTATTAAAGCGCTTGTTGGTAAAGTGAGCATGTGTTCTGCAATCATCAAAAATTGATATGTACCGCCAGTAAAGTAATTATGCACCATCCTGAGGATAGGAGAACAGTACATTGTTAATCCACTTGCACACCCGTTGGCTTGCAGCATCAGGCTGCAAATAGCTTAATTAAGTCTACACGTGGAATATAACCATATTGTTACATTGCATTATGCACACTATATCTCAATTTATTGGGACAATTAATGCTAGTGATAGACCTCGGGCAAGAAATATGAACTGCAGAGCACTAAAGTTGCAAGCTACTGACATTTGCTAGAAAGGGAGGGAGGGAAGGAGAAGAAAGAAAGAAAGAAAGAAAGATCAAATCCACAAGGCAGAACTGGCAACGTCCGACTCCAACCATCCAAAGGCTTCAGCAGCAGGCCTTGGGCGACCACTTCCGCTTCCTGTCCCAGCGACTTCACAGGGTAATGCTAATTTAGGTAAGAATCGGGCTCCGAGCTACTCTAGTAAATGCTGATCACCCGCCAACGACGTTCGACTTGAAAAGCTGGTTGGTAATCCACTTCACAATGCAGCGAAGTCTTTGGGACTTAAGCCCATTGAACACACTGGCCATTCCAACCACCTTCCAGTTAACATCACTCCGAATATGCCTGGATTTTACTTCGCGATTCAGAATCTGGTGCACATTCTGGTTCCCATTGCCACTGATTTCTGCTAACAGGCACTTCTGCCTAAGGGTTTTTTAGGATGGTCACCATCCTACTTCCAATTCACTACTGAAGCTAAAGTGTTCCAACTAAATGGGGGCTTCGAGCAGCAAAAAGGTATCGGGTGTATATTAAAATCGAAGAATCCTGTAGACTGTAAGCGCCTCGGGGACAGGGATATACTCTTCAGGCTACCCTGTAACGCACCATGCACTCTGATAGCCCTGTATGAATGCCAAATAACAGCAGTAAAATAATATGGCAACAGGTTAATAATCATAATGAGAGAAGATTGGCGGAATCGAAACTACTGGTTGGTGGGAGAGAAATGTTTCATTTGCAAGCCTTCATTTTCCTTATTCCCCTTTGCAAGTCTTCTCATTTTCCTCTTATGGTTAATATTTTTCTGCAGCTCGAAAACTTTGGACACTTTCACACCAACAGGGACTGAGCCCAATAAAAGCTATTGCCTTACCAACTTTGCATTTTTCATTCCCCGGGCAGTCCTTTGCAAGAAATCTGAGATCGACTGTTGACATGACCACATCCCACACGTTGGCTCGCAACGCCTTCCCCAAGGGTCCCGGCTGAACTGCGATGCTGGTCTCTCAAGTCCTTAAAAGGCAACACATGGTCTTATGAAGGCCAAGGTGCCCAGCGGAAGCCCTGGAATAAACTCGCTCTGAAATCCCCCTTCGCACCCTTCACTTGAGCGCGCAGTTCAGGAGAAGGGGACTTCTTTCAGGAGTAAAATAAAATAAAACCCGATGGCCTTTAAGAAAGTACAGTATGGAGTGGGTAAATGTGTGCGCTGTAGTTTCAGTATCCCTTCTGAACAGTATCCCTACCGTTGCTCTGCAAATTTATTTTAACCCGTTGGGTGCGTCGCCAAATACCTCTCCCTTAGAAACAGAATTTCAAGCCAGGGATTTTGTATAATTTGTTTATTTATTTAACGGATTTATAACCCACTTGAGTTCTTCCCAAGGCGACGACTTATTTATTGCTGGAAGGTTTAGACAGCTTAGGTATATGTAGTCTAGGTTCGTAGTCAATAAAACCAGAGGTGTGAAAATAGGCAAGAGCTTAGGACTTAAAACACAGTATACAGGTTCCTCTGAAATAAGTAGAACGAATTTTAGGGTTCTCCTGTTCAAGATCAGACAGCAAGTCCAATTATTTCAAAGGATATAACATCTCATATTAAGCAAACTGGAAGATCCACTAGTTTAAGTTGTATCTATTTACACCCCTCAAAAAATATTCTCCAGACTCTAATGTAACGCCCCCAAGGTTTATTTAGGACTTAGGACTTCTGTCCCAGTTAGTCGCAAGGCATCGATTTAACTGGATTATAGCTCTCACGTGATCCCTCCCCCCACCCCCTTTAGCACGTCGCGTTATTAATTTAATAATAATAATAATAATAATAATAATAATAATAATAATAATAATAATTTATACCGCCTTTCATCGGAAGATCGCCTGGCGGTTTACAACATAACCTGTGTCGTGTGATCTGTGAAATGATGGGCGGATGATGGTGACGCTGGTGATTAAAGAAGAATAACTGCAAACAAACCGTCCCTCGAATAAATTATTGTATTTCAGACGTCTTGATTTGTGGATGGCTGCTCCTTCCACGAGAAAAGTTAGACGGAACTACTTAGCCCTAACCGATTCGTAGCCCTAGCCCCTGTGCATATTTACCCAGAAGTAAGCCGCTCTGAATTCAATGTGATTTACTCCCAAGTAATTGTGCAAACGACTGCATCCTCACAGAGCCATTCTAAAGGAAATCCTACTGTGGTCAATGGGGATCACTCCCTAGTAAATGTGTTTAGGATTACAGCCAGGTTAGTCCTGCTGATTTATGTGAATTAAATCGCTTTAAACCCAAACAGTTCAATTTATCAGAATTCTCGTTAGTTTTTTAAACTCTGTGGAGTTCAGTCCGTGAAAGTTAAATAATGCAAACGCAGTTCAAAAACCGCACATAGATTTGCCCCTGAAATCAGTGGCAGCTAAATATTATTGCCACATTTTAATGGTTTGAGTTCTTGAGCTGCTGGGCAGCTTTAAATTATCCGGGCTAAAGTTTGCTGCTAACTGTTGACCCCAGATCGTTTACTTAAATTATTCAAGTCAAGAAGGAGTTAGTGGAATAGAAAATGAAATTTATCCTCTTGGATCTTTCGGACCCGCACCCCCGCGATTGCTGAACAAAGATGCTCAACAGGTTGTAAAACAAGTTAGCACTTACTTCATTCCCGACCCATAAAACCCCTCGTTTTTCTTTCTTTCTTTTTAAAGGAAAATGACAGGGGAAAGATTCTAGAGAAACGCCGCTGGAAGATGGGAAGTGCATTAAGTCTCTAATATGGAAAAAAGCAAGAAACAGGACAAACTTGCAGATTAGATTCTGATTTAAGATTCCACCTGCCCATTATCCAGGGGGAAACAGGAGTATTACCTGTTTTACATACACGTAAGAGGATACTGGAGTATATTTCCTGTTTTTTATTGGCATATTTTTTAGACTTTGAATAATGTACTGCTGTTTAGTAGATCAACCTGCCGCCCCAAATACTCGCCAGTTTTCAGCCCGACCCGCTGAACCGCGATGGTCCGCGTCAATTGAGGGCAGGTGTAGAACTTGCTCTGGCGGTTATGATGGAAAGTCAACGTACTGTAATTTATTTATGTGGAATGAAATGAGACATACGCTTTTAGGGCAGCAGCTCGGAAAGTAGAAGTGTCACCCTACTATCTCTGGATAAGACTCTTTCTCAATCGTTGGTACGTCAACGGATTGGGGGAGGGAATTACTTGCTCGTTATTTTGTTATTTTCCTTTCCCCCCCGTTTCTTTCTTCTTCTTCCTAACACTAAAAGAAACTCAGCGAAAAGGCTAATTTCAGGGCACAGAAACGCCAGAGTCCACGCGGTGCCGTTTATTTTATTTTATTTTTGGGTGCCACAAAAGACCTCATTGATCCAGATTGCAAATGGCTTGTGAAATTCTTTTCGATGACGTGCAGCCCAACTCAAAGTCCTGTTTAAATAGTGGAATATCTCCAACGAAGTCCCGTTGTGACTTCAAGGAGATCCGGATCTACTTCGACCCAGTGACTTTTGCGACTCTGGACAGTGGCTACACCTGAATGCCTAAGAGAAAAGAAACAAATCAAATCGAAAGCTGGTGTGAAATCAAAAGGAAGCGTATTTTGTGGGTGGGGAAACGGATAAACAATTAAATGGCACATATCCCCAGTATACCGTAACTTACCTGAACGCATATAGACTTTTACTTTATATACCTCAACAGTATAGACTCCTGTGTATCTCAATTGAGAAGTAAGTAGCACTGAATGGGGTTGCTCCCAGCTAAGTAGATACAAGATTGCAGCTTAAACACGATCCAACCAAAGCTAAGCTCATAAACCTTATTGATTTCAATGACCGAGATCCATGGGGCAATCCTATAAGTATCTACCAAGCTGCATTGAGTTCAGTGGGACTTACACCCAAGTAAATGAGTATAGGGTTGCAGCCTTAAGCCCACACTTAAGTATTCCAGTTGAAGTAAGTGGGACTTGGAAAGTTCTTGTTGTATATCAATTATTAAATATGCACATTAGTAGATAGTGGGTATGCAATGTTTATATAGACCGTGCATCACTTATTTGTTACTATTCATATCCCAACTTTCTGTCAAGGAACTTATGGTGGCATACATGGTTCCTTCGCAGTTTATCGTCACAACAAGCCTGTGAGGTAGGTTGTTTGATAGAGAGAGAGTGTGACTAGCCCAAGGTCACCCAGTGAGTTTCAGGGCTGAGTGGGAGTTTGAATCATGGCCTCCCAGTTCCATCACTCTATCCAATAGCTTACACTGTCTCTCTTTTAAAATGTTTTTCCCAATATAGCAGAATGCAAACCAATGAATAATATTCAACCTGTCCGCTTCCACATACTGCATACATGAGAGAAATAACAGGAATTCAGCCTTGCAACATAGCTATCAGGGGTAGCAACAGTTTTTGTGTGAACTGGACATCCACATGTGGCGTGTCAAAATTAGTGTGAACTCATTTGAGTCACCACCTGTAACCGCGACTTCAAGCGACGACTTGCAGGTGAAAAACATCCTCAGTCGTCATAGGAAGTTTGTTTTACTAAGCCTTATTACTCTCATCTTCATTAGAGACCAATAATTCATGGGTTCTGGAGAAGTGATGCACGAAATCATCAAGGTAAAATTTGTGTTGGGGGTCGCTCTAGATGAGCCCGTTTCTCAACTCTCGTAGTCAGTCTGGCACGTCCAAGAAATAACAAAAACCAGGAAGCATTTGAGCATGTTCAGAGTCCCCCCCCCCCCCCCGCTTCACGTCCACTCTAAACAATGGGAGAAGAAGGAGAGGTCCAGGAGAGAATTATTGGACACAGGACACGACTCCCAACTAGGCCTGACCCCAGTACCTCTTATTCCAAACAATGAGAACTTGGAGTTGACCGGTGTGTGACAATCGGTCCAGTTCTTAAAGAGGAACGGTGGCCAAGGGCAAATCCCTCCCTATTAGTGTCAGTAACAAACCTCCCAAAAATCTGAAGGAATTTGTCATCTTATTTCCCAGTCTCAGTTTCTCTATTTGTCAAATTGCACGAGCAATATAGAACCATCATCAGCATCTCTCTCTCTCTCTTAAGAACTGTAGATTGACTTTTTAGCTCTACCAGTGCTCCCACAGAGATAAAAGTGCTGCGTTTGTGACAAACTTATGTTTCTGATCCTGGGGACATCAACTGCTTCAGAACATTGGATTAAGTAAACAGGGAAGAGAAGGCAGACTTTACACAATAGAGGTGCAGGTTTATCAACATTTTGTTCTTTATGAGAGCACTGTAAGCAGTAAAGAGGGAATTTTTCATTTACTCAGTTTTTGCCTGAAGCTTCTGGTACATTTTATTATCTGTCATCTCTATCTATCTATCTATCTATCATCTATCTATCTATCTATCTATCTATCATCTATCTATCTATCATCTATCTATCATCTATCTATCATCTGTCCCTCTATGGCATATAATAAAATTTGGATTTCAAAACAGCTCCTTATTACTTCTTCGCTCTTGAAATACAAAACAGGAGACAATTAGTTTGTGCCTTGAGGTACTGTCAGTATTATTCCCATTTCACAGATGGAAAGGAGAGACAGAGGGGTAGAAACCTGACTTGCTGGTATAGTGATAATTCTACTTGGGAGGGGAGAATACTGCAAGAAAGATCTCCCCGAGTTTTAACTCTGCACTTTTGCCAAATGGAAAACTATAAATGGGGGATTGGCACTAACAGCCTACCGCTGTAAAAGAAGTAACCATTTCAATGCATCATTTTCAATGCAATAAAATGCTTTTGCAGTGCTGTCCTATAGCTGCCTAGTTAGAAGTAAGCCCCACTGAGTTCACTGGAACTTCCTCCTAGGGACGTGTCTGGAGGATTGCAGCCTTAAAGTTATTTCACGTCATTTGGCTTACATACGGTAGTCACAGCCCTGTAAAAAACAGGTAAACACAGTGTCTGTTTTACTGCTGGGAAACTGAGGCTGGGAAGCAAACTAGCTGCTCAAAGACAACCCGCGCGCGCAGCCCATCTTACCCCAAAGTCTTTGGGAGGGGAAACATCTATTTTTTTTAAAAAAATTGATATTTATTAACATTTCAAAAAATACAAGACTTACACAAAAACAAAAAGTAAAAATGCAAAAAAATAGGAAATACAAAATACAGAAAAAGAGTAAAAGACACTTAAAAAGAAAAAAGAAAAGAAAGAAAGAAAAAGGAAAATGGATCAATCTTTCCATAACTTACATTCATATCCTTGTTTCCCTGACCTCCTCATACCTCCCTTTTTTGTATTCCAGTTCAATTAGTTAAGTCAGCAATTTCTTTCCCTCTTTGTTTTCTCATAATTCTTTAACTTAATATACTATAACTTTAAATTTTCATCTGTTATCAGTCCTTTTTTACCTACGCCTTTATAACATTACTGCTTAAACCACCTAGCTTCATTCTAACATCATTCTAACATTCATTAATTTTACAATATTTCTGTAAATAGTCTTTAAATTTCTTCCAATCTTCTTCCACCGACTCTTCTCCCTGGTCTCGGATTCTGCCAGTCATTTCCGCCAATTCCATGTAGTCCATCACCTTCATCTGCCATTCTTCCAGAGTGGGTAGGTCTTGTGTCTTCCAGTACTTTGCAACAAGTATTCTTGCTGCTGTTGTGGCATACATAAAGAAAGTTCTGTCCTTCTTTGGCACCATTTGGCCGACCATGCCCAGGAGAAAGGCCTCTGGTTTCTTCAGAAAGGTATATTTAAATACCCTTTTCATTTCATTATAAATCATCTCCCAGAAAGTCTTAATCCTTGGGCACGTCCACCAAAGGTGAAAGAATGTACCTTCGGTTTCTTTACATTTCCAACATTTATTATCGGGCAAATGATAGATTTTTGCAAGCTTGACTGGTGTCATGTACCACCTGTATATCATTTTCATAATATTCTCTCTTAAGGCAGGGAGGGGAAACATCTATACCTGTAGCCCAGCGTACCCCCAAGTTTGTTGAGGGGGACTACCTTTAAAAGCAGGGTGTACAGAATATAAATGAATGGCCGGATATAATAAATCACATACAGGAATGAGATTCCTTATAGTTTGCAATGCAAGAGACACGGAACTGGGAAGCGCGGATGGGAGAAAGAGAAAAAGCGAATCCTATTTAAACCTCAGGTCCCTTACAGCGTTGCCACACCTTTGCTACTCCTTTTGCAACGCGAGGCATCAGGATCAGCGTCTAGCCACTACTTACTTACTTACTTTATTTATTTTATTTATTTAGTTTTTACAGAGGTCCTTCTCGCTTGATGGCATGCATTTGGTGGCCAACTTGCCAGGCAGTTGAATTGACCAAGGCAGACTTTAGCCCTTGACCTCGAGGTCGCGTGTGGGTGGGTGCAGTCGAGCTCCTTGTCTCCTCCAGGGCTGAATGTTGATGGAGCCAAACGAGGGACAGCCCTTTAGCCGAGCTCCCGGGGAAGCCTGGGATTCTTCCCCACCCCTCCCTGGGGACAAGGGCAAAGGTGAAGGGCGTTTGTTTCCGAAGAGACTCGGAGGTACCCAGAGACTGGCCGCTCCGCGACGGGCCTGGAGTGTGACTTCGGGAGCGAGCAAGAAGACGGCACTGGGAGAAGGAGCGAGCTCACCTCGAGAGGGCGAGAGGCTGGTGATCTTTATTCCCTGGGATGGCCACTTCTCTCCGTGGATACAAGTCCTCCCGGGGGGCAAGGGTCTCTCCTGACCTTCGCTTCAGTGGGCACAAAAGGGAGATCAGAAGTTAAACAGCCCAAACAAAAACAAAAGGCGAGGAAAGCAGTGAAAGTAAACAAGAGTGTTTCTATGTCTTTCTAAAGAATGGATGCGTTGAATGAGTGAATGACAAAGAATCTTGTGGCACCTTGAAGACAGACCGATTTCTCGCGGCATAAGCTTCCGGGGGCCACAGTTCACTTCATCACATGAATCTGCAGCTCCCTAGGATAAATTAGATTTCTTAGTCTGGATTTGTTTAAGGATGCAATCCGAGGCTCATTTACTTGTTGGTGGGGGGGGGGCAAGTCGCTTTGGCTTCCAGGTAAATATGCATAAAGGCGTGTAGTTCAGCTCTGTACCTATTTACTTCGAAACAATCCTAGCTACTAATGCAGCGGGACTTGTGGGCATGGGATTTGGGGCTTAAATAAAACACCAACCCTTCCTGCCTGTCTCTCTGAATCACCCCCCAACCTACCCCAGATAGCCATACAAGAACTGGGGGAGGCTTAGGGAGGACAAATAACTGACAAAGAAAATTCGACCAACTTACATCAATTTTCCCTGCGCTCCCTTACAAGTCAGAAGGAAACCGAGATTAAAATAATGATCTGATTTATCCTTTCTCCAATAACCCTTTGGCTCTTTTGAACCTGTTTCCTTAAACCACCCCCGCTCCCATGAAAATAAACCTAAAGTCCTGCCCCCCCCCAAAAGTCGTGGAAGAAATAACAGCAACAACAATAACGATTTTCCATATATAAAATATGAAAATGTTATATAGTAATGTGAATATAAGCCCCCCCCCCCCGAAACAAGTCATGGTGTGGCAGCGAAGGTAGATTAGGAGCTGGAAGGGTGGGGGGCTGAGAGAGCTAAGAAGCTGAAGTCTGGTAATTCTATCTCTTGGCTGTGGCAACAGGGAGAGTCAGCCGAGTCTACCTATCGGGCCATCTGGCTGTTCTAAGCTGTGGCCCCATGCTGTATGATTTTCTCTTAAAATCTCTTCCGCTGAAGCCCCGCTCTTATTGAATTCATCAAAAGCAAACTTTCCCCGAGTTTTTTTTTTTTTTAAAAGAAGGAGGCTAAAATAATAAGTCGACCACTGTGACATTCTCTAGGCTTAGACCATTTTTCATAACGCAGCTGATAGTCTTTTGTGCGGCGGAGGAGACTAAACAGATGAATAACGAGGAAAGTCTCCCGGAAGGGAGGAGAGAGAGAGAGAGACAGAGAGAGAGAGAGAAACCCCATACAGCTCCCCCCCCTCCAACTAAAGCTGCTTTTTCTAATCTTTAAAAAGTTAACTGAAATGAGAGGTGCGTGTTAAAAAAAAAAAAAAAAGCCCCCAGCGCCACCAAGGAGCAAGCAAAACACTGATTGTGTCCCGACTGGAAACAACTTTGCACTGGCTCGCTTCGCTCCCCAAACTTTTTTTTTTTCTTTTCTTTTTTTGCAGCTTATGAGACGACCCAGGTGGCGGGGCGAAGCCGGGGCCTGGTCCATCTCAGAGAAACAGCCGCAGCCTGCCTAGAGACCCCAGCTGCTCTGATGACTATTTTTTAGCCTCCTTTCCAAACTTGCAGCAAGTCACACACTCTCTCTGTATCTCTCTGCATTTTTATTTATATTCCCCCCCGGTCCTCCTCCTTGTAGTAATCCTTATTTACTCTAGGGCCAGGAAGCAGGAAGTGTCTGCAAGAGGAAGGAGGAAATCGGGGTGGGGGTTGGTGGTGTTTGTTTTTGATGGACACATGGGGTAAGTTTCATCTTTCATTTTGTTTTACCTCGGTGTATTTTCAAGTGTATCCCCCCCTTAAATGCTTGATGTACATACTAGATATATAGTTGATGGATTGCTTATGTTCTCCCAACTCATTTCATATAGAGATATGATTTGTGTATGTCTTGGATCCTGTTTAGATTTGATTTGCTGTTGTTTATTTTATTTTTTTCCTATTCTCTTCACTTCGGGATTATTTTCAAACTAAATCAAGATGCTTTATACCCCAATCTCCTACTTCAGTGGGTTCCTAGGGAGTGGGATTTTAATATGTTTGAATGAGATGATATTCAATATGTCATGGGGGACCGGTGGGCTCGTGGTTTTCATTTATTTATTTGATATATTGTGGGAGGAAGGGTGGCATCCTAGGCCCCGATCTGAGTCACACCTGGAAGTAAACGATAGGTGCAGTCCTACTGACACTTACTTAGAACTTAGCCGCATTGAATTGAACGGGACCTACTTCCCATTCCAAGCATGAATAGGTAGGGGGCAAACTTTCTATGATTGGACTGCAGGAATCTTGTGTGTGTGTGTGTGTGTGTGTGTGTGTGTGTGTGTGTGTGTTGGCCTATGAGGGAAAAAACCTGACCCAGCTAGCAGGGTTGTTGTTGTTGGGGCAAACAAGACATATTGTAAAAGGAATTTGCCAATTAAAAACTATGTAGTAAATAATAGCAGTGCATTGTGTGAATATACGTGGCGAAAACCCATGGCGTTTGCTTTACGAGGATCCATACCGCTCAGCTCAGTGGCGCTTACTTCCGAGTAAACGTGCGTAGGATCCAGCTGTAAGACAAGCTGCCAGTTCCCTCATCAAAAAGCCCGTATGCAGCTGCGCGTTTTGCAATGTATAGCGCCATGTAATCATATCGTCAGCATCACACACCGGATTCCACTTAAGTCCACGACGCCGAGGGTCGAATGTATTAGCCATAGTCTTACACGCGCGCGAGGTTTTTTCCCCAGAAGCTCAGCCATTGGTTCAAACGGGGCTATTTATTCAAAGGGAGAAGCCACGCGGGTGATCTGGGGAGTTAGCTTCATTTTTAAGAACTGTTTATGTGTGTTACGTTACATGCACAGCCATTTCCTTTGCGCTGTGCCTCGTCAGTCTCCAGATAGGAAAGATTCCCCCCCTCCCGCCCCCCATTTAAGCAAAATAATCCCAGCCGCCGAGAAAATACGACCCAAGCAGATTAGCTCGGAGTGAAACCGCATTACATAGCATAGACATCAAACCCCCCCCCCGCCGCCCATCCACAGAACTCAGTGGAAACTACAATGGAAGCCCATTTAGCATGTGAAATAAAAACGGAGTCTTGGTTTAGTGCTTTGTTTTGACTGGCTTGTCGGTTTAGGATGGTGGATTTCGTCTAAATGCAAGGACTCCGGCTTCACTGCGTCTTCTGGGAGTGGTCCTAAGTACCACTATATGGGAGTAACTCCCACTGAACTCAAGGGACCGGATTTGCTTCTGCGTCACGGTGCTTAAGATCCTGTTGGCAGCCCAGCTGCACCTGCCTGTCTCTTTCTCTTGGGCACGTTTTCCTGTTG
The DNA here is from genome assembly GCF_964106645.2 of Podarcis pityusensis. NCBI lineage: Eukaryota > Metazoa > Chordata > Lepidosauria > Squamata > Lacertidae > Podarcis > Podarcis pityusensis. The sequence goes on from NC_138032.1 coordinate 25,465,508, forward strand.
CTGCCCTTGGTGGTGGTTTCTCCAGTATCCATCTCAGAAGCCTCGCTCTTAAGTGCGTAAAATATGACATCACATTTGTGTCCCATGTAATTGGCTGGGCTTCACTTTTGGAAGACTCTGGATCCTTTGGATGCTGATTCCGACTTTTCTTTCCGAAACCTGGGAGGAGAGCGTAAAGTCCTCCTCCTTTTCCTTCCTGGGGAAGAAATAAACAATAAAAGAGGGTAGTGGGGCGTTTCCACATTAAAACTACGGACTAGCTCCTTTGCAACAAAATAGATTCTTTGACATGCGCTGGGGACAGAGTTCGCCTGGGGCGGAGGTCCCTCTACCCCACCATCCCGCCCCCCAACCAAAGCTTGCACAGTGTGCAGGGTGATGGAAGAAACAAGCGATCCCTGGGATTAATGCCTTTTTTCCGCGCTTTGGTTTGTGGGACTAGCAGAAAACGCAACTTTTGCCCCCATTGGCTAGCTAGGTGAATTAAGCGCACCCTGCAACTGAACAGTCCTTGACCTTTGCCTTTATGTTTGCTCAAATGTTTGCCTAAAACACAATCACCCTTGACAAGGGAGCCTGCTACCGTGTGACACCGCCTATTCAATAGATAGATGTTCCCTGCCACACACACAACAACCCCAGCGCAGCATTTTAAATGGCTTAGGTATTTGTAAAAGCCCGTATAAATTAATGTCGGGTGATTGCTAGTTGCTGGTCAAAGAGGCGGCCGTTTAACTGGTAGAATACAAGGGAATCCATAGATGGAAAGCACACGCGCGCGCTCTGTTTCTCTGTCTCTCTCTCTCTGTTTCTCTCGCACGCACACCCGAACACAAACAAACAGGGAGAAAAAAACCGAGGGCCAGGAAACCCGCAGCAGCGAATGTGCAGGGGCGCGCATGCACAGGAAATGTTAGTAGCGAGGCACGCATGTGTCGAGGAACCAGACTCAAATGCTGCTAATGCTTGAGGAGGAAGAAAAAGAGAAGAAAAGAATGAACGGGTTGATAATATAGGATAGGACCAGTGTGGTCTAGAACGCAGATAGACTGAAATAGGATCCGGTGGATCCGTGGCATATGCAGGCCGATGTAGTCAGGCCCCCTCGTAAAAAAGATCACTTACTCCCAAACAAATCAGCATTCCCAGGAGATATTGCCTTAGTACATTTCATTGAAATGAATAGTATGAAGCAGTAGTTTGGTATACTGTATGTCTATACCTAGGTATACGTGTATTTCTGTGCACAGGATTTTGGCACTTCTGTTTTATGGGGTATCCAAGCATTAAGGATGCATTCTCCTCACCCCTCTCCGCCAAACGCCTTTTAAACAGTTGTTGGAAGGAGGTGAGGCTTCTCTTTCAATAGGCAACCTGGGAATTGGGTTTGCTAGATGCCTTCGACCTCCCCTTCAGACTTAGAAGCTTTGAAATGCCTCACCCCACCCAGGGAGTCAAAAGGGTTCCTTCTTAATATTTTTCAGCAGGACAGCTCAACCCTTCGCTCGAAGGAACCTGACTGCTGGTGCAGCCAGCACCCTCTCTCTCCAATGAGTTCAGGGTCGCTTACTCCCGAGTAAGGCTTTCTAGGATTTCCGGCTCCCTTCGCAGGAGTGTCGGGAGGAACTGGGCTGGGTGGAAACATGGCTCCTTCTCTGGGGCTGGTGTCTTAGTCCCGTGCAGGTTACATAGGATCTCTGCAAGGCAAGGCTCTTTCTCTGGGGAAAGGGAAGCAGTAGCTTCACCTTCCTTTTGCCCTCGCAACCCATTCGATATATTTCCCTATGCGTACACACGACACTCATATGGATGCATTCTTGCGCAAACGGGATGCACGTAGCTGTTAATGCTGATTAGTCATGAACGTCTTCCGTTTGAACTTGCAGTGACTGGGGTGGGGGAGGAAACCTCCTGCATTTTCATTGCCCTCCTGTAACCCTTGAGTTAGAATGAAAATGAAGGATCCATATGAGGACGATGACTTTAAAAAATAATAAACTCGTAATTTGATTTTTTTGCTCTTGTTACCAGCCAATAAAAGCTCCAATTCTTGGAGAGATCAAGCTGTTTAGTTAGTAAACAGCGATGTGATTCCGTTGTAATGAGTTTTGTTCGTTTTGGTATTTCCGCGAGTAAGAGTTCTTTGATGCACTGCTATATGTATGTAAATAACCTGGGAGGGGGAAGCCTTCACATTTTGTGAACTACCTTTCTCTAGCCACGTAAAGGCATTCCTTTCTACAGCAGAATGTTTGGCGCTTTAGAAAATAACTGCTATCTGCATTAGCTTGCTGCTCTGGTTGTTTCGGAAGTCGTTTTTAATCTCTTATAGGACTTTCGGAGCTCAAAGAGCTTTCTCACGTCCTCAGAGTACATGGTCGTTTTTAATATCCCATTTTATGGATATGGAAACTGAGAGATCTGCCCAAAGATGATGGCCTGATAGAAAACATGTTTTCCATCAGATTCTTCCAATATTCTCTTCGCTGGATGCTGCACTTCAGTTTCCTGTGGGTGTGAACCAGTGTAGAATAGGGCAGAGTGGATGGCTGTGACTGTGAACAGCTCCACTAGTTCTCAGTTTCCCCATCAGGAAAGTGGACACGTTTAACTGCCGATCATTAACACATCCCAACTCACCGCGTAAAGATTCTAACAGATGAATTTCAGACTCCAAAGCCATGCGGTTCCAGTTTAAATTATTGCGCCCCTAATAGCGTGATCCTCAAAAGGTTTGTTTAGAAGCAATTCAGCCGCTGCTTTTTTGAAAGCAAATGCATTTAGGAATCTTAATCGTCATCAGTTGCAGCCGAAGCACAATGGATTTAATTGTATTGTGGGTTTTTAAAAATGTGTTATGACCCGCCCAGGGACCTTCTTTCTGATGAAGGGGGCGGGGTAAGAAAGAAAACAACAATAATTTTGCTAATAATGTATAATGAATACTCAGGCTTGGCTGTTGGATCGCGTTGAGAAGTATGTTCGCATCGATCAGTTGGGAATTTGTTTCACGCATGCCCCCTTGGCTGGGACCGTAGCGCTTTTGCGCAACTCCCATTCATATCGGAGGGGGGGGGAGGGGCGGCTTACAAATGACAGTTTCAGGTGTACTTTGCTGTCTAAGCACCTTGAATCGGAAATAAGTCCCAATGATTTCTCACGAGTTTACACTCGATTTTTTTTATTTTTTATTACAAAATAGAATATCACTCTTCCAGAGCTCCAGGTAGCCTGAAAACAATACCGCAGTTCAGCAGTTATGTGCTTTGCTGACACGTGTCACACCTGGTGCAGAAGTATCCCTATAGGCTGAAACGAGGTTTTCTGTTCACTTACTGCCGCGTGGCTGATTCGCTCAGGACACACGTGCACTTAAAATTCAGGGATTAGTGATGCCCTCCAGTAATATTGCTCACCTACCGCATAGCGATACGAAACACATTTAATTGGAAGTTGGCGCCATTGGTGGGTTTTGTTTTGTTTGTTACTTTCGAGTAAGCGTGTAGATGATCGCAGGTACCTGATATTCCTCAGGGAATTTTAACCAGCAACGGAAATTTGGGAGGGGGGGGAGAGGCTACTACAAATAAGAAAAGTATCTATTTGCATCGGTCGGAAGCCCCCTGGGACGTTTACTCCCAAGGAAGCCTGCAGCCGATGATCCCGAGTTCGGCTGGAAGTCTGCAGGCCACCAGCAAAGGTGATTTAGGTTGCACCTCCGTGCACATTTGCTCAGGCGTAAACCCCCTTGAAGACAACGGGATTTACTTTTGAGTAAACATCCGTCGAACTGGACAGTTAATTAGGAAAAGAGCGCAGGTTTCAATTTTTGATTCGCCTTTTTCTTGGGAAGCTGTGTGTTGACGAACGAAAGGAAAGCCATCGCTGGCCAAATTAGAGGAAAATGAGTCAGGGATCGCCACCTCCGAGGCAGGACGAGTCAGAGGATCACAGCGCCGATTAAGTAGAAATGGGGGCGGGGGGGGGGCGAGCTGGAAGAAGGTCAGCCACGAGGCTTTTGCAAATACAGTGACGACAGACTTTCCTTTGGTACTCTGCCATGAACGGGAGAGAGATTGTAAGCTGAACTTTCTTCCCGCTTACTTCGCAAACTCCCCGCTGAAGGAAACGGGTTATTTGTTGTAAGGAGGCATGGTAGAACATTATTTTAAAAATATATTCATTAGAGAAAATCTTGCTTAGAAGATGAACTATCTGACAGCCAGATCGCATGAGCACCTACTCAGAAGTAAGTCGCGCTGAAGTCAATGACACTTACTTCCGAGCAGGTCCTCCTAAGCAGCGCACCAAGGGACATAATTCTATGCGGGGATACGAAGACGTAAGCCTCACTGAGTTTCACGGGACTTACACCCAGGTAAATGTAGGTACTGTTGCAGTTATGTAAAGCAATAAGCTTTATAGACTCTGTGGGACTGACTGTCGAGGAATCCTGTTTTGGCTCGCCTGCCCTCCACGTAGATTTAAAGTCACTCACTTACACACAACACTTACGTGTTGTAGACATGCTTGCATCTACACCGTAATTCAGTTTTAGTAGGTGCAATAAGAGTTCAACATCGCTGTCCGCAACCCGTTTATTGACTTCAAATCAATTTAAACTGCCACCCGAGGCACATCGACTTGCAACTCAGTTTCGCTGACGTTCCTCCCTGAGATCTATGACTTGGAAGTCTGCCACTGATTTCCCTGGGACTCCTTTCCAAGGAGCGTGTGCCCAAGAGGAACGCCATAAACGTCTTGGCTTGCAAGTACATTACAGCGAAAGTCAAAGTGCTTAGGTTGCGGGTAACTGCAAATCCTGGCTGGGAAACTGCGCTGACAATATGTTTCGGTAATGCTTTCCTTATGCAGCTTTGGAAGTTTCAAAAAGTTGAACCTCGCTTCTTTCGGTCACTGCTCTCCCGACAGGAAAAGAAAGAAATATATTTGCAAATATATTTGTCAGCATGCCTATGAGATACCAATCAGAGTTTGCATGGGAAATTTTGTTTAAAAATAATTACGATGTGATTAAAAAAAAAGGGCACACCTTTCACGCACAGTATTTTATCATACCAGGTATATCTCCTGAATTTCCATCCCTCCCCCCCCCTTTCTAAACTGTCTGCTACATAAACAATGAAGCTTGTAATTACTTGCTAATTTCATTGCGGTTGCTCTGGAGAGCTTATAACATTTGGGCCCCATTGTCCACTCATTATGTTTCCAGAAGCTTTCTAGGATGCCTCGCCTGGACTTTGTCCAGTCTGTAACCAATAAAGGAAATTTACAACCTTGACACATAGGGAACCCGTCTCTCCCGCTCCCCGCCCCCTCCGCCGCCAATGTCAGGGAAGAAAAATTGAGATGTAAAGGTGCTTGGTGCTTTCTCACAACCCTGTAGCTCTTAATAAAGAATTAGACTAAAGCGGGAGGGGGGGGGATGGAGAGAAAAAAGAAATGGTAACACAATAAAAAGAGTTAGATCCCTCATTCAAAGACCATGTTTTTTGTTGTTTTACTTATTATTAAAGATGCTCATTACATCACTTTGTTCCAAAAGGACACTTTCATTCTCTAAGCGTTTATTTAACAGAGTACCGTCAAAACCAATAAGAGTGATGCCATCGTTTTTCAACAGCAGAAGGATCATATAACCTTCTGATGTTTTTAGTTCACCGGATCCAGACTTCTGTGACAAAACATTTTAATGGATATCGATCAGTGACAGTCGCCGAAACGGTTAGCGGTGAAATAGTTAAAGCTTAGCAAATACTAGCACCTCTCAGGACTTTAAAGTTAGTCCAAAGTTATATATCTCGCAACGATCCGAAAAAGGTGATGAACTTGGGCTTTGGTGGGTTTCTTTAAGGAAGGAACAAAAATTAAGCACATATAGAATACATACTCCAATTTTGTCTGTGTGATTTTCCCCACCCTAAGGATGGTTTCAGTGGCACTTGCTTCCAAACAAATGTGCTCAGGATCGCAGTTTTATGACATCTTTGCAGGCTGGGGTGAAATTCAAAGCTGTAAACTTATGCACTTGGGAATAACCCGCCCTCAGCGGGACTTACTTAGAAGGAAACGTGCACAGGATCGAGCCCCCCCTCTCCGTTAGCATGTCCATTGCGTTTTACATGTGAGTTGAATTCATTAAAGGCTGAAACATTTCTTATGGATCGGTCCGGGTTGAAACAAAATGTTCTGGTTAATACCTGTGCAAAAAGTAAAAATCAAAACCTCTCCCCTGGCTGCACATAGAGACAGACAAATTGTGTGCGCGTGCGCGTGTGTTTATTTCTATGTATATATTTGTGTGCGCGCGTTATCTACCAAACTACCTGCAGTTGTTTACTGGAGCAATCACTCGGTTACTAATTGAACTACATTGGAGCGAACTCTTTCAAGTTTGTAAAAGGCTTTGACTCTGCTTCTTTCTCCAACCACGGGCATAATGGAAGCAGAAGGAAAGAAGGTGGGCATATTTTGAGGGGGGGAGACCCTTTATATCAGCCGGCAAAGGGGATAAGTATTATTTGACCGATTTCTGTACCGATGTAGGTTTTGGAGCTGCACAAAACTCCTAAGCTGCAATCCTGCACACACGTATCTTGTTGAAAATGAGCCTTACTTCTGCGTGGACTCGTATTAGGGTGCACTGTTACGCAGGCGTTTGTCTGAAGGGCTTTGCTTAGAATGAAAACCATCGGGGCTTCATGCCAAGGCACCCCGAAAGATCGCTTAGCACCCGCATTCTAGAGCGCTTTGAACGCAAAGAGCGACAAAATCCTGACCTACCTTGCTCTGTTGTTGTACTTAAGCGCTTGGAACACCCCAAAGGTTCTATCTCAATTATGTTTTAATTTCCAGTGGAATACTAACAGAATTTTTCCTCTTGCACTTGCTCTCCTGACCACTTCCGCCCCCCCTCCCCGCCCGCTCCTTGTTGCTATCTTGTTTGTTTCCCATTTAAGCATCCTGCTTTTCTTCTCCACTCCTCCTCTCGCAGAGAAGGGCAGCAGGGCCATCCCACAAGCAGCTCGGGGTCAGAGGCTGTTCCTCCCTCCCTGGGCCGTGTTTGTTTACAAGGAGGCAGAACTGAGGCTGTTAACGACGTCTCCTGCTTCTCACCTGACTGGCTGGGGAGGAGGCGCTGTTCTCTCCACCTCTTGGAGCCTTTGCCGATCAGATCTTCTGCTCCATGACAGGTGGGCTCCCAGTGTTTGCCATTTCTAGGGCCAGGGACGTGGGATCTTAATAGCTCCACCCCAGTACACTCAACTTGATTTGTATATGCACCCTAGATTCAGCAACAACAGAGTCGCAGGGCCCCATGGCCCTCTATAGCTGCGGCTGTACTCCAGCTTCCTTCGGCCCCAGCTAGCTTGGCCAGTGGTCAGAAATGACTGGAGTTGCACCACAGTGTCACATGAGTGTGATGGTCAGTAATCACACAGTTCAAAGATGGAGTTAACTCTCTAGTAGCAAAACACTATCCTCACAGACTTGGTTGAGTGTGAGGCTTGATGAGCACAGCAGCTCATTCCCTGTGGTCTTACTCCATGAAAATCAGTCCCTACCTCCTCTTAAGTCCCCTTCTCTGCATAGCTTTCCCCCCCAAGCAATCGGATACGGCATCTGCATGAAACCAGTCTCTCCTCCTTTTTCATGCCTCTTCTGGGAGACCTGCAGGGACGGCTGCTTGTTACAGCAGGAGGTGGAGATACCCATGACTTTTCAGTAGCCAGACTCATCTCTGCCTCTTGGTCTGGTCTATCCACTCACCTGCTTCAGCTTCAGCTTCTGATTCTAGATTTCTCTCTGCCACAGATTCTTCCAACCCACTGAGCCCTGTTGTCTCTTCAGCTCCTGACACCTCCTCTTCCCAGTCTTCTCCCTCTGACCACCCATTGTTATCCCACCACCAATCCATGGTCTCTGAGCCTTCTTCCTTTGGGGTTCCCCAGCTGGTTCATGCCACCATTCCTCTGCATCCAGCCGTCTGTGACACCCTGCAGCATCTGAATTGCCAGAGGGCTTAATGATCACCCAGGGAAATGCATTCTTTCTGCATTCTTTCCTGGGGAACTTTCTGGAAGCAACCCAGGGCTGGTGCTATCGTAAGGCCAACTTGGCAGCTACCTAGGGTGCAGACTTCAGAGGGGCACAATACTGTCCCTTGAGGGGCACAGTTTTATATGGATTAGTTTTGGTTATGCCTTATAAATTTACAACAACATTTTATTTTTATATCGTAAATAATATTATCATTTCTGCAAGACATTTTGTGGGTGGGTGCAGATAGTTATCCTTGTGTAGGGTGAAAGGCTGGGATAGCTCAGTTGGTAGAACATGAGACTCTTAATTCAGGGTCATGGGTTATGTTGGGCAAAAGATTCCTACATTGCCGGGGGTTGAACTAGATGACTCTCATGGTGCCTTCTAACTGTATAATTCTACAGAATTAACTTTACCTAGAGTGCTAAAATAGTCTGGCACTGGCACTGGGCCACCAGAGACAAACGTGGTCAGAGGAAAGGGCAGGAGTCTTTCTTTGGTATAGCAGGCTACATTATAGGCATAAAAAGATACACCTGCACCCTTTCCCATCTTTCATCCAAGCCAATAAGAGAATTATCATAGTTCAAGGCTGCTGGAATGTTCAGGGAGGCAGGAGAGGATATATTGTTTATTAATATCCTTCCTAACTTGCACTAGCAAGTTCCTTTACTTAGCAGAGTTTCACATTCCCCTTTAAAAAAGCACAGCAGATAGCTGGTTGCAGGCTTGTTTAAGCCTCTCAATATTAGGCTCCTGGTGAGATCCCTTATATCCCTCTTCAAAGAATAAACATACCACAATCTTGTGCAAAGTATATAAAAGAAGTTTACTCACATCATCAGTTCACAGTTGGATCCCTGAAGGCAGACTTAGTTACAAAGTATATACATGTGGATCTATCCCATATGGAGATAGTCCCAGTGTCCTCGGTTGGCTGAGAGCCAAGAGAGCATTTCTAGTTAAAAGCTGCTGCTCCAACAACGGAGGAAGTCAAAGAGAGAGGAGGAGCTGTGTGCCCTGTCCCTTCTGTTACCTGGACTGGTTAGGTCACAACCACCTCTAGTCACATGCAAAAGGAAGTTTGTCCCAGCCAGGAGGAAACAGGAAGTTTTCAACTGGCTGGACCAAACATTTCCTTGCATGTCCATTCTAGGAAAACAAGGAATGTTGTACTTGACTGCTACTTATGTATCACATCCCACAAAGGCTACATTCCAGCAAAAGCAGACTAAGAGAGTAGGAGTGGGTCTACTGAGGACTCCAAGGGCCAGACAGAGAGGTATTTGGCCCCTGGCCCTGATGTTCCCTGCCCCTTCCCTAGAAGATGGTAATTTGCCTTCTGTACAGCTGCACAACAAAGGAGCTGTTCAGAGGCTCTGAGATTTGGCAATGTGTGTGTTTGATGATGTGCAGGTAACTGAACTGTCTTGATTCTCACCACACTATGATCTTCACAGAAAGAATTCAAACAGGGTGCTCAAAGGCTTGAAAGCGAACAGAGAGAAAGCAGGTTGAAAACCTTGACTCCCTGCTTTGCATGTAGAAGGTCCCAGGTTTAATCCCCAGAAGCTGAAGGTTGGGGTCTGAGTGTCCCCTGCCTGCAACCCCAGAAATCCACTGTCTGTTGACGTAGGCAATACTGAGCTAGATGGACCATTTGGTCAGACACAATCTAATACAGCTTTGTAGCTGTTCCTTAAGTTCTTATTTAGAATATCAGATGTCTTGTGGCATAAGCGGTAGACTAGCTTAGCTCCTGCTTAGGCCACAGCAAACCTGTTTGTACCACAAGGCTCTTTGCTGCAGCACAGCTACCCCTTGTGGGATTCTCTTTTGGCAAAAGGAAGAAGATGGGGATGGTTAAGGCAACCATTCTCCTTTTCCATAACAACAGCAACAGTCATGATGCCAGTATTAGGACCAATTGAGGATGAAAGATACAGGAAGAGAAGCTGGTTTTACAGTGAAGTAGTAGCTAAAAAGGCAACAAAAAACACCACCTCCTCCTACTCCTAGATTCCCAAATTGTTGGCTGGCAAAGCTCCAAGCATCCATAGCCTTTGGTACACACAGTTCCCATGGAAACCACATAGCTTTCCTCCAAAGCAATTCACCTGAGGGCCTAGGGAGAATTAGGAAATGAAGAGGATGCTGTTCTGAGCTTCCCTTCCCCCATCCATGCATGTATAGGCAAAGCCCTACATCTTTGCTCTCCATGGTGACTTTCCAACTCTTTCCACACTAAACCTAAGAGCAAACTCACAAGGCAAAAGTCCTTCTCATTTCCGGGGGAGAAAGTCTCCTAAAAAAACCTAGGTTTGCATTTTTGTGAAGGGACTAGGGATTTATCTATACCATACATTTAGAACACATTGCTTCCCCCAAAGAATCCTGGGAACTGTAGTTTGTTATGGGTGTTGGGAACTGTAGCTTTGTGAGGAGTAAACTGTAGTCTCCAGGAGTCTTGTGGGGTGGGGGGGAGAGACATGTGTTTTAAATGTATGGCATGGATGTGACCTTGTCCATAACTAAAGTTCTTGTCAGGTGGAAGCTGAAACAGTTAAACTTACCTATACAGTGGTACCTCGGGTTAAGTACTTAATTTGTTCTGGAGGTCCGTTCTTAACCTGAAACTGTTCTTAACCTGAAGCACCACTTTAGCTAATGGGGCCTCCTGCTGCTGCCACACCACCGGAGCACGATTTCTGTTCTCATCCTGAAGCAAAGTTCTTAACCCAAGGTATTATTTCTGGGTTAGCAGAGTCTGTAACCTGAAGTGTCTGTAACCTGAAGCATATGTAACCCGAGGTACCACTGTACCAGTTTTGGGAGGGCAATTGATTTATCTTGCTGATTTAAACTGGATTAATAGCCATCCCCTTTCCCCAGCGAACTATGTAGTCCAGCAAGTGAGGGCTAGGGATCTTAAGCATGTGATTCTCTCTGCAATCCCTACCAAACTTCAATTACAAGCACTGGGGCAGGTAAATTGATTTATTAAAAGCAGGTATATATTTGCTGCATAGTTATGCCCTCAATATGACCAAACAAACCAAAGGTCTAAAGAGATATTTGGAACTTCCATGGAGACTCTTGTGAGGCTGGTTTCAGTTGTTCAGGGAACTGTTCTTTGACCTTAAATAAGAAGAGAGTTAGATTGAAGTCATGATCTCTACGCATGCCGGATGACTTTTCATTTGTGGGCCCAACAGAGCAGCAACATCTTGAGCTACTGGATAGATCAGCAAAAGAGCAACAGCTCAGCATGCAGGTGCAGCAAAAGATGGCAAATTTCTTGTTAGCATTTGGAAATAAAATAGCCAGGGATGTGGAACTCCAATCAATCTGACTGCTACTGTATATTTATATTAAATAAATAAGTTGGATAGATATATGTTATATAGCGGTTGCTTTGAAAAAAAGCAACAACCAAATACAAACAGGTCATATTGTTAGGTTAAATGTTGTTGTTGTTTTAACAATAACTCGGTGATTTCTTTTTAATCAGTTCGCTCTTAATCCGGCTTTCCCATCTGAATGCTTCCTCTTTATTACTACAGACTTATCTGAACCACTACAGACCTCTCTCTGTACCCCATAATGCATGCTTACTCCTCTTTCCCTGTTACCACAGTACCCTGGTGCATCTCCCCCTCCAATTTTCATACCCAAAGGACTCTCTGCAGTCCCATTTCCCTAAGCCCTCACCCCACAGTTTTTCTTTACATCACAAAGCACTCATCTCTGTCTGAACCACTACAGGCCTCTACACTGCTGGCCAGTCTTCCTTCTGCCTGATAAACATGCTGACGTGGAGCTCCTCCTTCTGCCCATCAAATGTGCAGGTGGGCAGAAATGCCCCAGTAGCAGCAGCCCCAATCCTCGACTGCATGTAATGGCACTGGGTGTGATTTCAGGCTCGCACAGTGATCTATCTGACCCTCTCAGCTGCCATGGAAGTGATGCAGATGTGGTGCTGGTGGTCCCACTGCTCCATAAAGCCCCATTGGGCTGGGGGGTAGGTTAAGATTGCTGCCTAAGTTTCTACCATTTGTTGGACCTGGCAAATGAATCAAAACATGCAGGTGCCATTCTCACCCCCTTGTTTTGTGAGAAGCTAGCCTGTACCCACCTTCCCGTGTTTTTAGACAATGAATGAAGCCATAGCAATGACTGGCATTTAGGAAAGCCGTTTTAGCCAATGAAACAAAGAGAAGGCTAGAATGAAACGCTCATGATGTAGACTCTTGTTTTGTTTTTAAGCACTTTCTGTTGGTCTTTCCTGGTGGAGAAGTTATTGCTGCCCAACAGAAAACAATTCAGGTATCCAGGATGTTAAGTGTAGCTGTGATGGGGAGGTGGGGAGTGTGCAAAGTAAAAAATAAAAGGTAACGATAAAGGAAGATACTCATGATCATTCTAACCTAGGTCTTATTTCATAAAAAGTAAGGTTTTCTTATGCGTTTGTATTTTTTCTTTAAGAATTACTCTGCTAATGCCAATGCTGACTAAACCCATCATTATTATGCCACACTGCAGGAGGCAGAACAGTCCTAAGAGTAAGAGTATGGGTTACACCATACTGCAGAGTAACACAGTACTGTTACCCAAGTTGCTGAAGGGCAGTAGTGTATGATAGCCCTGAAGTATAGTCCAGTATTGTTAACTGTTTTGGTTTTTTTAAAAAAAACCTGAAATGATTGTAGCGACAGTGCAATTCTTTGAAGGCTGGAAGCTGTGAAGGAAGCCAGGGACAGAAGTGAGTGAGAAAGAGGTTGCCTGGATGCTGCATTCACCCATAGATGGACTGCAGGTCTACCCATTGAGAACCAATGGAAGGATGGTCCTGGAATGCAAGTTTCTCAAAAGCCAGGTCTACCCACTCAGTCACCTGATCTAGCAGAAATTGTAGATCTGTTCTCTGCTGACACTTATGTATGTTTGGTTATTCGCTTAGAGTATTTACTTCCCCCTGAAAAATTCCTGTGGGTACCCAAGCCTGACACCTTCCCTCTCAGCTTGACACCTCCTCACAGAGGTCTTTTTTACGTTTCCTTTGGGAAACAGTTCAGGAGGCTTTTATTCTCCCAGCAACAAACATGCTGAGAGAATCTCAGGTGAAGGCAGCAGCAAGCTGGAACAACTGATGCCAAGTCGACTCTGCCATGTGCCTTTGGACCTAGGGAAATGAGTAGCAACACATATAGACTGATGAAGGCATTCTCCCACATCCTCACACCTCACTGTTTTTATGGGCTTGGATGAAGCTTTCATTTCCAATAAAGAGGTGAGAAAGGGCAGTAAACCAGGGTGAGTTCTCCCATGGGGGCCCTTTCAGCCACTGTAAGAACTGCTTTCTCAAACTCAGTAGAGGAAATCTTTAGGCTTAATAGACAATCATACTGCTTTAAGGAAAAATGTACTCCTGGTCAAAGGATATATGTAAAAACCACAGAAATCAGGTAGATACTTCTGAAGTGTCTAATGGTTGTGTGAAAACACAACCAAAGAGAGAAAGTAGCCCAATAAGGGAGCAGCCCTATGTATGGGAAGCCAGAGTAAATTACACTCGCCTAAGTGAAGCGGGTGGACAGAGCCTAGGGCTTGCTGATCAGAAGGTCAGCGGTTCAAATCCCTGCGACGGGTGAGCTCCCATTGTTCGGTCCCAGCTCCTGCCAAACTAGCAGTTCGAAAGCATGTCAAAGTGCAAGTAGATAAATAGGTACTGCTCTGATGGGAAGGTAAATGGCGATTCCATGCACTGCTCTGGTTTCGCCAGAAGCAGCTTAGTCATGCTGGCCACATGACCCAGAAGCTGTCTGCGGACAAAGGCTCCCTCGGCCTATATTGCTGTGACATTATGTGTGTATTTATGTATTTATACTATGTGTGTATGTATTTGCTAAAGTCTGGCAACTGCTGTCTCCTTTGGGAGAAGATTGATCCAAGGGTCACAAGACCAATAGAGATTGTTAACAAGTCCAATAGCAGGACATTACCATTAACTAACTGTAACATCACATTATGTACAGAACTATATGTGAAAAGCCAAAAGGATTGCTGATCCCTAAGACAAAAAGCTTCAAGATCCACAGCTGGGCAGTACATTTATTGAGACCAACTGAAACATCACGAAGGTTGAGCAAGCTTTTGGGTTCTTCCGAATTTGTCATTGGACAAGATGTTACACAAAGCAGGGAGTGTGGGCGGGGGTGAGAGTGAGAAAATAAATATATATACAAATAAATACGTATATATTTTTAAAAATCCTCCTCATTCCCTGCTTTGTGGGGCAATCCTATGGCAAGATCTGGCAGGAGCTGTTTAGGATGCAGCAGATCTCTAGCTCAGCCAATTTGCATTTAGGTAGGCTTAGTGTTGCTACAATCAGTGCAGTTCACAGCCCCTTCCTCACTCCATTTTTGTTTTTGTTTTTTGCTTTAAAAAAATCAGTTAACAATACTGGACTACACTTCAGGGTTATCATACACTACTCCCCTTCAGCAACTTGGGTAACAATACTGTGTTACTCTGCAATATTGCAATATGGTGGAAATAATAATAATAATAATAATAATAATAATAATAATAATAATAATGTATTTTTAATCTCCTGTTGGAAGTGGCTGGGGAGACCTAGCCAGATGGGCGGGGTATAAGTAAATAATAATAATAATAATAATAATAATAAGCCAGAATTAAATCCCCAACTCCAGGTCAGCCAAACAGCCAGTGTAACTTGCACTTTCTGCATCAGCCACCTGAGCCAAGGCCAGTGTGAGTCCCCAAAAAGGGGCATGATTGTGGTAGAACAATAGAGGGGGAAATTTGTGCTGGATCCTAAGTGTGTTAGCTCAGTCACATGAGCTGACACAACCCAGCACAGAACATAAAATCTACCCCTCCCTCTCTCATTTGCGCCTCTCTTTCTCTCTCTCCCCTGCCCCATTTTCTTGCGTGTCTCTGCCCTATGTTGGCAGCAGATCTCACATAGGGGAGGAGCGTGGGGCTACTCCTGCTCTCCATCATCCTGGGCTTTTCTCAGTCCATAGCGGATATCAGCGGAGTTCCTGAAATCATTCATCTTAAATACACCAGCTTCTCAATCCGAAACAGATTTTTGTTTGCATGGTTCCCCCCCATTTCTCAACTGATAACTTTGGGATCAGGAAAGTACATCTAAAATCTCCAGATAAAATGAGTTACTTAAAAATGAGTTACTTAAAAAAAAACTCTTCACCAGAATTAAAACATTATATGCAATTGAAATACCAAAAGCAGTGAAATCACACAGTAATAACTAGAAATATACCAAGCTAGCAGAAAACACAAAGCAACCCACAAGATTTAAAAATGTGTATAATTTCAAAGCCTGTGAAATAGAAGAAAAAGCTTTGTCTGGCACTTAAAATAAAAGCAAAGCCATCCTGAGGAAGATATTCCATAGAGTGGGTGCCATATGTGCAAAGGGCCTCTTTTTGGTGTCCTCCTACTCCACATCCAACAAGGGCAGTGGGAGAGAGGGGTGGAGGGAAGGGCCTTGGCTGACAATCTGAGAATGCAGGCAGGATGGAATGGGAGAAGGTACTGCTTCAGGTACCATAGTCCCAAGCCATTTAGGCCTTTAAAAGTTAATGCTATTCCTTTGAACTGAGCTCAGAAGCGGACAGGCAGACAGTGCAGCTCTTTTAACACTGGGTAAATGTGATCCAAATTGACTGTGCCAGTCAAAATACTTGGCAGCTGTGGCAGCTGAAGCTTCCAAACTGTCTTCAAAGGAAGCCCCACATACAACACCTTACAGAAATCCAATTGGGACATTACATAGATAGCTATGGCCAGACAAAGGATGTGCCATTCCAGTCCAGGCAGAGGATGTAAAGAATTACTACATGTATCCTCTGCACTGTGTGGAGAGAATCCATGATAGTGCCATCTGTAACCAAGAATGAATGGTTCTGATGTAGCTATACTCTGTATGATGCACAGAATGACAGCTAATGCATGGCAAATGATGTTTAGGGACTCTGAATGGAGGCCATTCTCAAAGGGAATCTTCCACTCAGCTTGGTCCATACCATGTGCACATAAGTGGGGTTTGACAGAGAAATGCAAACTACCTTGGACTCAAGGAGAGACAGATAAGCTACCCAGATCTCATTGGCTTCTCCTCATAAATATCTGCCTTGGATCCCCGGAAAGCACTCCTATCCAGGGAAAGAGGTTTTTATATCAGATCTTAAGAGGGTATTGGTGACAGGCTACCTGAAAGCCTCTGGCCCAACTGGCCTACCCAGACTGGCAGTCATGGATGGAAGGGAGTTAAAGGCCCTATTCCATTACAGCTTGTTCTTAGAGAGTTTTGAGAATGCATTCACAGCAGGAGAATCTGTACACACCATACATTTAAAACACCCCTCTGATGAATGCTGAGAACAGTCATTTTTGAAGGGTGCTAGAAAGTGTCACTCTGGTAGGGGTAAACGACAATTCCTAGGATTTTGTGTTTGTTTGTTTGTGTGCGCATGCACTTTAAATGTATGGTGTGTACACAGTTATGTGGTGATGCTTATTTAAAGTATGTCTTTGCAGATTCCTGCTTAAAGACAAAAAAGGTTGTTGAAAAGAAATGACTGTTTTGGGGGTAACACATAATTGTTGGTACAGTGGTACCTCGGGTTACATATGCTTCCAGTTACATACGCTTCAGGTTACAGACTCTGCTAACCCAGAAATAGTGCTTCAGGTTAAGAACTTTGCTTCAGGATGAGAACAGAAATTGTGCTCCGGCGGCGCGGCAGCAGCGGGAGGCCCCATTAACTAAAGTGGTGCTTCAGGTTAAGAACAGTTTCAGGTTAAGAACAGACCTCTGCAACGAATTAATTACTTAACCTGAGGTACCACTGTAATTGCTTGGGAATCTCTGATTCAGACATACAGGGTGCAAAACAGCATTCATACAAAAATAAGTAAGTTGGTAAGTAAGTAAAGCGGGACAAATGAAGGTACAAAGCTGCCCTAGCGATGTGGCAAAAATGGGAAAAGGCCTAATCTTCACAGTTTCAAGTCCACTCTCCACTCACATTTCCCCATTCTGTGGCACCATCTCTTGTCTCTTTTCAGAGGAAGAAAGAGATGTCAAATCCCTCCCCTCCAGAGCAACATTAAAAAACAAAGCAAAACAAAAATCCCACCGGCACTCCCAACTTTTCCTACTGACACCGTGTCAAATGCTAATAAATTAATAAACAAACAATAGGCCCAGGTTGCATATTTTAAGCGCTCATATAATCCTGGAGAAAGTGGGGGGTGGGAGGGGGGTGTTAAAGCATGGCTTCAAAGCAAGCTCAGTATTCCTAAAGCTTCTGTTCATGGTTACTCATGCAAAGTTTGCATAGATCAATCAGTTCAGGCAGGATTAGACAGAGTAGTACATCTGCACCACACATTAAAAAGAGCCAGGAAATAATAATCATTAGAAAAGACTGTCTGCATTACTAGAAATAGCACAATTAATTAAATAATAGTGGAGGTGGTATTAATAAAATGGGTGACAATTTCCCATTTTAAATAGGCATTTCATGCTTGTTGAATTTATGTCAACTTTGTGTCAGTAAAGTTGTCTGAGAAAAAGAAATGCCAAGGGACAAGTGATTTAAAAAGGAAAAAAAAACTTCCTCTTCTTCCAATAATAAGAAACACAGCCCTGTGACATTTAAATATGTCTTTTTCATCTTTATTGAATATTGCCCGTTAAAAAAATATTGTATGCAATGAAAAATATTGTATTAAATGATTAATAAACGACACAATTAATAATAAATAATATTGGGTGTACTAATAAACTATCCATGAATATCAGGCAAGGATGCTTCAGAGAGCAGATACCGACTCTCATTCTTCTTCACCTCTAATAAAATGAGTTAAGGCAGAGCAAACATTTTTGTCGAGCAATTTCGTAATGCTGTGCTGAAATATCTAGATTCAGAGATGGCATGATTTGCAAAGGAGATGCAACCACGCTGCTGTTGCGTGTGTACATTTCTGACGGCTTTCAGCGTAGCACGATGATAGCAATAACTAATAATATGGAATTAACACACATTGCGGCCTTTGACCCGGAAGGGCTATTAGACGGTTTCACTTCAGTGCCCCCTGGCGGAGAAGACGAACTTCCTGTGTCTCCCCCTCTTTATAGAGGAGCACTGGTGGGGGAGGCTGGGGGTGTGTGCTATGTACCATCTTTTCCCTAGAGATTGCCGAAGGGGAAGTGTAAAAAAAGAAAAAGAATAAAGTGGGAAAGAAAAAGCCGGCCATTCTATGGGGCAGGAACAGAAAGCAGAAGGGCAGCACCGTTCATCCTTCTCCTTGGAGCAAAATCGCTGTGCATCTGCAAAATAAATAAATATATTCTCCCCCCCTCCCCCCCCCAGCAAATTCCCTCCCCGCCGACTTTGTTCTTTCTTTCTTTTCTTTCTGTTTAAATAGATCAAAGGCAAGGGAAGGCGAGAAAGGGAGCGGGGAGGAGGGAAGCCCTGAGCCGGCGGAGGAGCTGCCCATTGTTGCGCTGACAAGGCGAGGTCCCCGAGGCGAGTGGCTGCCCCATCGGAAGTGGCGGCCTGGCCGAGAGGGAGCCTCCCTTTCCCCGGGCCTTATTCTTGGCGGCCTACAGTAGGGTCGCCGTGGCAACGCGCAACCTGCTGCCTCCGGGCGCAAAGTTGGAGGCGCTGAAAGGCCTTCAAGAGCCGGCGGCGGAACAATATTTTGATTCATTGGGCGACGGGAGCGAGGCTCGCCGCCCCTCCGCCGCAGCCCCGATGAATGCTGGCCATTGTCCCGGCTTTTCTGAATTTGATTTACCATATCATAACCCCTAGGAAGAAGAAAACATCAATATCCCCGAGGAATGGAGATGTTTCTATGGAAAAGCGAGGAATTTTAGGCCATAACACAGATCCGATGCTTTTTTTAAAGGAAAAAAAAGGGGGGTGGAATCGAAAGAGATCAAAGGCGGCGCTCCCAGGAGTTAGAGATACGTCTCTGAATTAAAGATGGACGAGGCAGACTACAAAGTGTTTGCCGACTCCCCTCCCCTCCGCGTAGGCAAACCCAGCTAAGCTTTCTCCTTGAGAGGAGGCGCTGTCCCAACACCAGATCATAATACATGGTCAACGGGAAGAGCACTCCCAAAGCGGGGGGAAAGCCACACCATGCAAGCAAGCAAGCAAGCAAGCAAGCAAGCCCCCTAAGGGAATTGGCCTTCCCTGGAACCCGAATTTAGGGATTTTGCAAAGATAAGCAACCATCAACTTTCCCTGTTAGGCTGCATTTTTTTAAAACAACAACAACAACCTAGAACTGATTTTGAGAAGTAAAACAAATACAACTGTCTCCTCTCACTTAAGCAGGGGTTACATTCCTGGGTACCACCACACGGATACGTGAAATGGCTACGTGAAATGGCGTATCGTGGGGAACACCATCGAAAAAGCCTGTAAACATCCTCTAAACCTCTGGCGCCATCTCAAAAAACTCCTCAAAAATCTCCTTCCAAAAATCTTTTTTTAAAAATCCAAATCCTTGCCAAAAAAAACCTCCAGTAAACTCCACCACAATTGCTGCCTCCCAACCCTCCTTTCTCAAACTCCAGCTCTTCACAGATTGGTGCAAAGGCTGATGGGATTGCTACCTTTCCTTTTCTCCCCATTTTTGCAGTTTTCCAAGTCTTTTTTGGGCCTTTTCCCCTTTCACACCTTTTTCCTGTTTAAATCAATTCATTTTATTATTTCCTGGCACTATGCGTATACGTGGTTGTGCTTGAGTCGAATGCGGGTTAGTGGAGGAGATGCGTGTAAGCAAAAGTTATAATGGTGCTGGTAATGATGGACATAAAAACATAAGAATACTGCTGCTAGATCAGACCAAAGGCCCTTCTAGTCCATCCTCCTGTTCTCACAGTACCCAACTAGATACTATAGGAAGGCCAGAAGCAAGTCATGACTTCAATAACACTCCCCCTGCTTGTGGTCCGCAGCAACTTGTATTCAGAGGCATACCACCTCTGATACTGAAGGCAGTATGCAGCCATCATGGTTAGTAACCAGATAAAGCTTGGCAAATTTATCTAAAGCTCTTTTTAAGCCATCCAAGTTGGTGGCCATTGCCATGTCGCGTGGGAGCAAATTCCATAGTTTAACTGTGCACTATGTAAAGTACTTTGTAAAGTCTGTCATGAATCTTCCAACATTCAGCTTCATTGGATGACCCTGAATTCTAGTATTATGAAAGGAGGAGAATAATTTCCACATAATGTATGATTGTATATGCCCCCACCATATCCCCGCCTCCTTACCTGATGTTTTTCTTAACCAAAAGGCATCAATCGTTATAACTTTTTTACAAAAGAGGATTGTTCCATCTCTGATATAATTTCAGTTGCCCCTTTCTGAGCCTTTACTGTTGTCTGCAATATTATTTTTGACCAGTACTGAACACATTATTCTAAGCACAGTCACATCATAGATTTGTATAACTTCTTTATGATACTGATTTATTTTCAATCCCTTTCTTAAGGAACTCTAACCCTAATCCTAACACAGCGGGACGCCCAGCACGGGCGGGGAGGCAGCCGTGATGGCACCCTGGGGATCGTGCTGCCGGGGGCTGTGCGCTCCTCCCACACTCCTCTTCCTCCGCCAGCGTCCTAACATTCACCTTCTTCCACAGCCACAACACACCCAGTCAACATTTTCACAAAGCCATGCTATACAACCCCAAGGTCCCTTTGCTGGTCACTCACCACCAGTTCAGACCCCATAAGTGTATATCTGAACTTTGGATTTTTGTCCCAATGAGTCTGCTTGCTAAATTTCAATCTCATTTGCCATTTTAATGCCTAGTCACCCACTTTAGAGAGATCCTTCTGGAGTTCCTTTTCTATTCTTACCAACCTAACAATTTGATGTCATTAGCAAACTTGGCTACCGTGAAAATTAACAACAACACCTGGTGTGAAATGGATTCTACTGCTCTGAATGTGAAATGGCTTTCCAAGTATGAAGGCGACAAATCTAAGCATAGTGACAGGAGATTACATTCCCCTGAACTCAGTGAGACTTGCATCCAAGTAAACATATGTGAAGTGTAATGATGTGGGCATTTACTCTGAAATAAATTCTACAGAGGTCAACAAGGGTAAGCACTCATATACAACCTTAGAATCTCAGGGTATAGACCTTTCCCGCAAACACTGTCCTGCTGAGCATGCATTCAAAGCTTTAGAGTGGCAGTCATGTGAGTCTGGCCAAGGTCTGAGCATCAGGACAATGCCTCCACTAGAGTTGAGTCTCTCTTTTGCCCCTGTTTTAACTGTTCTTAATACTGAATTTTAAATTGTTGTAACCCACCATGGATGAAGAATGGGTCATAAATTTAACAACAACCATCCTTTCACATCTTGCACTTTGCTGAGCCTATGTTACCAGCAGTGTATAATGTTCCAGTTACCTGTTTGTTATCCAAAGTAACAATGACTTGCTAAACCTCCATTCCCAGCCACAGATGAGTGAGTTTTGCAACTACTCCAAATAGGGGAAGGAGAGCTTGTATTATGTGTAATAGGGTGGTGATGTCATCATTCCCACCCATGCCACTATTTTGCTGAGCTTCTATTTCAAATATTAGTATGGCAGTGCATCCCAGCAGTGTGATCTTGTCTTCTTGACCTTAATGCAAGCAGTAAAGGATGAGTACCTTGCCTTCTACTCCTATCCACAATTGTTGGTTTTCATTGGTCAGTGAGTCCAAGCATTCTTTCCTCTCCCGTAACTTAACCAGCAGAAGAGAAGGCAACATAGCAATACTTTTCTCTCTGTTGTATTGTTAATTCTAAAGATACATAGCAGAGGGCAGAAAGCCTCCTCCAAGTAGGCCTGTGCTCTCTTTACCAGGAATTTTGGAGGTCTAAAGAACAGTATCATTTAGCTGAAGATGATAGATAGAGGAAACTTTTACCCTGATACTTGCACCTCCCCATCCTTTTTTCTTTTTCTTTTGGTGGTGTGAAGTGACCTGGAGCTATTCTCCTGGGAGGCAGTATTACATATCTTTTAGATAAGGTCTCCTGAATGACTCCTTGTCCTACACTAGGTAGTCTTGAATCTCAGCTGATGATGCCAGAGGGCTGGATTTACCTTTTCACACTGGGGCTTTCCTAAAGAGTCAGATCTGCTGTGAAGAGATTACAATCTCAACAGGAAGACAGTACTGCTTGGTTCCATGCCAGATAGGAAAGTAGCATGCACCTCCAGCAGTCCTTTTGTGACTGGTTCAGGGCCATATTGATAATACGTATGCCCAAGTGTGCATATAGGTGTGTCTTTTACCAGATTGTACAATCCAGCAGCATAGACAGAGATATAGTTTTCCCATATTTATAATTGGACAATACTGTTTTTAAGGCCAACAAAATGTCCCAAAACAGTGAATAGGCTTTTGAGTTATTGCTCATTGATTTGTGACACTTTGGTCAGTCGTAATCCAGGTATTTCTTGGCTGCAGATTTTTGAAAGTTTTCTGTTGGACCAGGATGGATTCCTGTGCTTTTTAGAGAACCATATTTGTACCCAAAGTCCTGTTTTGTATAGGACAATGCTCTATACTAAGTGTTAAAATGACAATATGTGGTGTCCTAGATAGATTATGTATTGAAATTTAGCATTTATATAGCACTTAGCAAAGTGTCCAAAGCCATGCCTCTTTACATTGTAAAGTTGACAAAAGTCACACATTACCATCTTACTGCAGATGAGAAGATGCTGAAGCTAAGAGAAAGTTATTTGCCTAAGTTAGTGGTTTTCAACCAGTGTGCCATGGCACCATGGGGTGCCTTGAATGGTGGTCAAGGGTGCCGTGGACAACACTGGCCTCTGTCCCTCTTTCCTTCCCTCCTTCTGCCTTCCAAAGGCTTGCAGAGCTGTTTGTTGCAGCAGCCCTGGCTATAAGTTCCACAGGGTGAATGGTGCTCTGTGGCTGGCATGGGGATGTGGGTTGCCAGAAGCTAAGGTGGCCTTGGAGTAAGAAAGCAACTGGATGAGGGAGCCCTGCCAGCCAGCCCTTGCTGTTGGGAAGGGACAGACAAGAGGGAGGCTGGGCAGGCAGGCTGGGCAGGCAGGCTGGGCAGGCAGGCAGGCAGGCAGGCAGGCGCTGTGTTGGCCTTTCCTGTGCTTGCTGTGTGCAAGGCCTGCCTGGGAGCTGAATGCCTGGTGCTGAAGGGAAGCCTTTCCACCATGCAGGCCTGGCAGCACCCACTGCTGCCCCAGCTGCCTCTCAAGGTAAGGTGCTGCTGGCCTTACATTCACCTTTGACCTGCCTCTATTGCATCATTAAGGCTGGGGGCATCCTCTTCCCAGGCCCCTGTGAGGCACCTCTCTTTGGGGCAGAGTGGGGACAGCTCAGAGACCAGGGAAGGCAGCAGGAGCAGCTGCCTGGAGGACTCCCAATGAAAGGGGAGAGGAGAGGAGGCTGAGACAACACTCCACAAGGGAGGGGATTGGGAAAAGGGTGAGAGGCTGCCAGTTCTGCAGGCAAGGGATAACATAGCTGGGCTCCTGAGCCCCACAGGGGTGCCACAAAAAGAATGTACCGGTAGTTGGTCAAGGGAGCTCTGGACTCAAAAAGGTTGAAAACCTCTGGCCTAAGGCAACCTTTTTCAGGACATAGGTGAGATTTCAACTGGGGTTCTCCTGGCTACATTACAATTGTTTTATTTGTATTTATCATCTTATTGTAAACACATATGCAACACACCTGTGTATAAATCCATGATATATATGTGTGTATTATGTAAGACTTAGTCTTGCATTCATTTACCTAGTGAGTTAGGGGACTTACTTCTCAGTAGACATGTATATAATTGTGCTGTTATTCAATTAACATTTCTTTTGAAATTTTATTTCAACAACATTTTATTGTTAAGTAGGATAAGGAAACATCAGAATAGAAACAACCTTGTATCCATCTACATTTCATATTTTCTGGACTGTGAAATCAAAGGCTTTGTGTGTTACTGTTGATTCATGTTGTTATTCATACTCACTATCCCCTAACTTCAGAAAGAAACATGCACAGCTTTCTGGGAGCCTGTGGCTCTTCCCATATAAGTTCCATAGATTTTCAAGAAAAAATTATTGGATGTGTTATGTTCAGCTTATTTAGCAGAATAAACGGGGGGGGGGGGGCAGGGAGAGGAAGAGAGGTCTAGGTTTCTTTCCAGATCTCCATATCATAGATCTCTGGAGATATTTCTCCCATTCAACTGAAACTCACTTGGGTCTCTCTCTGTCTCTCAAACACCACTTCTTCCCGTGGAGATCTGCACTTATAAATACACCTGGAATCTCCTTTTCTTATCACCTCACTTTCCTGATTTGGGGAAACCACATATTTAGGGTTGTTGTTTTTAAAAAAACCCCAGCTATTTCCAATCTCTCACTTTTTTCTTCTTCTTTTGGTGAACAACAAAGAAATGGAAGAGAGAAAGCACATGAATATTACGAAGAGTCAATTAAATTGTTTGGAAACACTGGCAGGGGGGAGGGGGGGAGCAAAAAAAGAAAAAGAGCGCCGGGCCTTCGCGTTAGGAAGAAAGCCAATTAAACGGGCTTGATAAGCATCTGTATTAGCAACAAGTGCAGCCCAGAGGTCACAAGCAACACTAAGTAAACAGAGCGGGCAGAAGAGGGGAGCTTTTGTGGCGGCTGTGCAGCTGTCCAGCCTCCTATTGTCCGAGAGAAGATTGGGTGCAAGCGCCCCGCTGCCCCCTAGCCAGCCCGATGCACAAAAACAGCTTGGGATGTTCTGCATGCGTAGGCAACCTCACAGCCCCCTGAGGCTGGTGGGGCTGCTTTGGGGAAGCGGGACTTTCTCCGCTGTTTCTTCTCTCCCTCCTCTTCCCCTCCCGCCCCGACAAGTAACAAAGCCAGCCTGTAAAACAGTTCAGAATAGGGGGAGCCGGAACAGAGAAAAGGGTCCCCGATGGGGAAAGAAAAAGCGCCGTGTCACGCCACAAAAGAATAGGAAGTCGAAAGGAGAAATAAAACTGCAAGCAAGAATTATCTTGTTAAACAGAGGTGCTTTCCCTCCCTTTCTTTCTCTGGCTTTCTCCTCCCTTTCTTCCACACACCCCAGCCTCTCTCTCCCCCCCCCCCAGCACTTGTCTTTGTGAAAAGTTCTCCCCTCCCCCGTTTTAAAGTTACAAGAGGTGGCACAAGTTGGAGCGGTCTCCCTCCCCACCAGCAAAAACTTCAGCCGGAGATTTGATGGCTTATTTGCAACGCTGGGGGAGTAGGAAGCCAGCAAACGAAGATTCACATTTCCCCGCCCCGTCCCCTTTTCATCTGTTTCGGTGCTGTTGAGATCCAGGTAACAGGAAGACAACTTCGAACCATAAGCTGCATTTCCTTCGGCAAGAATCCGTCGGGGTTTACTCAGAAGTCAGCTTCCGACAGGCCTTGCTCGCGAGCGACTGAGCGCTCAGCAACTGCAGTTTTAGAATCGAAGGGAAATCACTCCAGAAATCACACATTAAGATACACCAGATCAACAATAAAGAAGCTTGAAGTGCTTTAAATGTTAATGCACTCAAATCCAAAGTTTTGCATAAGGGCAGGCCACGTTTTTCAAATAAATGTAACCAGAAAAAACGGTACTAAACACTCTGTTCTAAATCCAGAATGTTCTCCTTTTGGTACTTGTGGTTGGACAAAGAATGCTGCCCCCCTCTTTATTTTTTTAATTGTCTTTCTGAAAACTAAGTGGCTGGAATTCACTCAGACCGGAAACACTCAATTAAGTACGTGCAAGCTTAAAAACTTTTCAGCATTCAAAAGGCTTTGCTAGGCAGTTCTGGGGGGGGGGGGAGAGCGCAAATTGCTTGTGCTGATGAATCACACAAGACGATTTTGCAGAACGGTTTGGGATCTACATTCTTTGCTTTACAAGTGATCAGAAAGTGCTGCGTTAAACATTTCCCTCTTCATCCCCATCCCCCCCAATCCCCTTCCTTCGATGGTTAAAACTGCAGTCCTAGGAACACTTCCCAGAGGATAAACTCCACGGAATTAACTGGGGAGAAAATACGCTTAGTCCTTCTGCCCTCAAATCTTCCATTAGCGTAGATGGGAGGAAGACACTAAGTATCTAAACAGGTCTAAACAGTCCCAATATCATCGAGAAAGATGATCGAACACTTGTTTCACAACAAGTTTGCGAAGGAACAATTGTATTTATCTTATGGGCATTAATTTCTTATCTGGTAAGTGGAAAGGTGGGGTCAGATACAATTAGGCAATCTTTAGAGTGCTATCTGTAAATTGAAAACCCAAGGTCTTTTTTTCCTTGCTGAAACCAAGATTCTGTTTATAAGAGAAGCGGCTCGATATTAACATTTATTTAGTTCTTTACGCTTGTTTCACTTCATCCCAGTCCTGTTGTAAAGCATCTTTCGTAAAAATGGGATGGGTGGAAAGTGATCCTAAGTACGAAGTTACAGGAAGAAGGTAGGAAACAGTACATCTAACCACATCGGATACAGAGCAATTTTATACATGTTTACTCAGATGTAAGTCTATTGAGTTCAAATGCGACTTACTCCCAGGTAAGGGACTACAGGGATTTGGGGGGCACTGTCTTATAGTGGCTCCGCCGTTCTTTCCTAGAGGGGCCAACCCGAAGGTGGTGCTGGGGGACTTCTCTTCCACGCCTTAGTTACAACCGGCTTGGATTAGTGTAACGCGCTCTACGTGGGGCTGCCTTTGAAAACTGCTCAGAAACTTCAGCTGGCTCAAGGAGCTGCAGCTAGATTGCTGACCCAGGCCAGTTATAGGGAGCATGCAGCTCCCCTGTTGCAACAACTCCTTTGACTACGGGTCTATTTCTGGGCACAATTCAGAGTCCTAGTTATGACCTATAAAGCCCGACAGCCGCTTAGGTCCAAGCCATCTGAAACCGCCTAGGTTTGGAGATCTTGGGGGAGGCCTTTCTCTGGGCCCCACTTGCAGGAGAGGGCCTTCTTGGTGGCTGCTCCTATACTTTGGAACTCCTTCCCTAGAGAAGCTAGACCGGCTCCCTCATTGCTATCCTTTGGCCGGCAAGTGAAGGCTATCTTGTTCCAACAGGCTTTTGGGAACTGACTAATTACTGGTGTGATTTTAATAGATTTTATATCTGTATCAAGTTTTAATTTGATAAATGTTTAATCAGTTTTTAATTATCTCCTCTCCTCCCTATGTTTTTAGCGATTCTTATTTTTATCTGTAAGGCGCCTTGAGTCCCGTCAGGTGAAGAGGAAGGGTGTATATATATATATATATATATATATATATACACACAAATAATTAAATACAGTACTGCAGCCCTAGTGAATGAGAAGGGACACGGTTCAGTCCAGGTTAAGTCATTTTCTGCAATCCTGTATCCTGGGAGTAATTTCCATTGAACTTACTTACTTCTGAGTAGACATTTTAGGATTGCACTAAGTCCCTTTGATATCAGTGGGGAGTGAGAACTAGGCATTTGCTTAACTCTTCCCCTGAAATCAGTAGGATTTTTAACTACGCAGTACTTGGAAGGAAATCCTACGTATGTGAAAGCAGTTTCTCCCAAGTAAGTGTGCCTAGAACTACAATGTTAAAGAGTTTATAGCGGAGTGTTACTGAAAGAAACAACCACCCTTTTAACATCTGGCTCTTAGAACACCTTCCGGACGAAAATGGAAAAAAGAGAGAACACCAGTGGGACATAATTTGAACTAATATACTGAAGAGTCATGTGCCAAAACCTCAATCCTTGTGGGAAATTTCTTGGCAAAATGCACATCTGTACTAAGATTGTTGAAACTGGCAACGGGATTGTCAGAATAACTTTAAATAAATAGGCTATTTTCCCCCTCTGAACTGCTTAATTTGATTGATAATCTCTCCCTCCCGCCCCCACATCTACTTCTTAAATCTGAAGCTTTTGAAGAAGGGGGAAAAAAATTCCAAGGGCTGTTGTTGCGTCTTGGCTGGATTGTACTTCAGATAGTGACAGATATAGACACCAGAACAAACAAGTTTCGACCCCTGTCAAGCCCCCTATCTTCGCCCCCCTCCTGCAACAAGTCAGAGAAATCTCTTTGGTAGTCTATGCAGGAGGACTTTAGCCTTTGAAGTCCCCTCCGAAGCTCAACTTTTTAATCGGGAAACTTTAGTGAAGATGATGGATGGCTTCGTTTCAAAACCGTCTCAGTCTTTTCAAACCCCACAAGCTGGAGACTGGTTCTCGTGGCGCACAGAGGCACCCCTATCGCACTCTGCCCCCCCCAAACCGGCGGAAATTCGATTTGGGGAAGTTCCATTCATCTATTCTTCCAGTTCAAGGTTTGTTAACTTATTATGATCAGACGTTGAAAGCTCGTTGCGCACGGTGGGTCTAGACGGACGGACATCCCTTTATTTTAAAGGCAATTAGCGCAATCCTATGCCTGGTTCCTAGGAAATAAGTCCCAGTGCTTTCAATAGGACTCGCATCCTATGGAGTGCGCATTCGACTGTAGCCCACCAGTCGAACCCATCACCATTTGCATGGGCGCACATGCCATAGATTTCCCGTCTCTGGATTACTTCTGAGTCAGTGTGGATAGGGTATGTGTTCCGTGGGGCTCTCCCCTAGATAATTGCATTCAGGGTTGTTTAACTCTGGCCAGATCATGCCTTAAGTTTTTTAATGAGGCCAACAGGATAGTCACTTACCCTCTTCGTGGAACTGTAGCGTTGGGAGGGACCCTGAGGATCATCTAGTCCAACCCCCTGCAATGTAGGAATATGCAGCTGTCCCATACGGGGATCGAACCTGCCACCTTGGTGTGATCAGCACCACGCTCTAACCAAGTGAGCTATCCAGCATTTAGGAACGTACGAAGCTGTCTGAGACCGAATCAGACCATTGGCCCACCTTCGTTCAGCAGTGCCTACTCTCAGGGGAGTCCTTCCTACCTGGGGATACCAGGGATTGCATCTGGGACCTTCTGCATGCATTGCAGGTGCCCTGCCACTGAACTTCGGTCTTCCCCTCTCCAAGCAATAATATGCTTATGAATGTGGCCTACATTTTGGCATCTCAGTTTAGCTGCGTTGTGAATCTTCCACTGCTGGATAAAAGGCACAGGTTTAGAATACACGCACGCGGGATATTTCGGGATCTCATATTTTTCTTTGTTTTAGAAGAGACTTTTATTTTACCTCATGCTGAAAGACATATTTCTTGCACTCCTGTTTCTGCAAACTGGGGCTGCTTCTATGACCAGTTGCTAGAAAAAGTCAACTGCACACTGGGTTGCCAACTTTTAAAAGATCAGGGCACCTGTGCCTTTAACAGGTTCACGGAAATAAGCAACCCACCCTCTCTAACCCGCCCTCTCCCCCTCGCATCTTGCAAGGCGGAAAACCTTCACCTGCAGACGTTTTTCTTTCCCACCGCAGGTGCCAAAGACACAAGAGCCGCGACAGCCCCCAAAGGTGGCAACAATACCCCGCGGTCCCTGATTTTCCCCTGACCTCCGCTGAACTTTGGGCAATCCGACTGAGATTCCTTCAAAGCCCTCTAGACAGCAGGATCTCACTTTGCCAGCGGATCTAGGAAACCCGAGACGAACTGCGGCTTTCTCAAAGCGTTAAATTGTAGAGAGCTAAAAAGCCGTCGCCCCATAAACGAGGCGCAGCCCGCCAACAGGTGGGTAACCTACTTTGAACGGTATCAGATGCTGCTCTGGGGAATTGACGCCGGCAGCTTGCTGTCTGTACAACCATGACAGACCTGGCCTTTTAAAAAAGAGCGACGAACAAAACTTAATTAAGTCAAATGATGTTAACTTTTGTTCTCCTGAATGGATGGCGGGCTGGAGCAATTAGAAGCGTTTCATCAACTGCTTTCAAGAAGGAAGGCAGACACCCCCCCCCCCCCGCAGAAGAACGTGTGAGTGTGTTTGGAGGAAACACGCAATGTCGAGGGTGGCCATCCTAAGCGCATTTCTTTGGACGTAACTCCTGACGAAATCAGAGAAGCTTCCTTCCCACTAAAACGTGCATAGGATCGGGGCTGCAGGAAAAGACTAGGAACACAACTGTAAACTTGTCGCATGGCTAAGGCTCAAACCCTCTCCAGGCGTATGTGGAAGAAAACGCAAAGTCTTCCTACCCTTTTAAGTACTGGAAAGATTCACTGCGCCATCCTATGCAGGGCTGCCAACTTGAATAAAATTTTGTGACGGCCCAGGTCAGCCCCTCCCTGCATAATCAGTCACACGAGGCAGTGCACACACACCATTTGAATGGGAATGCGCATTAATTTTGCGGGGGCCCGGCCCCCTCAAATATTTTATTGTGGGGGCCGAAGCTCCCACCACCCCAAGTTGGCTCCTATGATCCTATGCCTGTTTTCTCAGAGGTAAGGCCTGTTGAGTTCAGTGGGGCTTGCTCTCGTGTAAGTCCGTGAAAAACAGCAAAGGAGCCTTAGTATCATGGTAAGAACAATCCCTATCATACAGCGCGCTTACCCGGGTGCAAGCCCAATTGCATGAAATGGGATTTGTAGGTGTAAACCGCTTACAGTTTTTTTGTCTATTAAGCAGCATATAAATATTGTCAGATAATTAAAACAGCGACTTTCAAATACGTTTCTTTAGGACTGGAAGTTCTGCAGTTATATAGGATTAATCAGGAACCCCTTCCCCCCAACCCAATCAACGTAAATCACTTCTGCATCCCTATGCATCTATATGTTTACTCAGAAGTAAGTCCCATCAAATTCTATTGGTCTCCCTCTCTAGTGGAAATTCCTAGGATCGCAGCTTTAAATGCGCTTGACTTTGGCTGGAACGTGCCTCAGTGGGCTTATTTCCACTCAGTGGGCTGTGGATTGCAATTCCACACCAGATACATGACATACCGGAATAATTTCGTTCCTCTCCCTCGCCTCAAACTGCTTCACCAAACACGATGCCAAATCACTGATGAATAAGCTGTCGAAAGATTGATGTCCTACTTATAAATGAAGCAATATTCTCCTTTCTGCAAAAAGAAAAAGAAAAAAGAAGGGTGACGGGATCTTCTTACCATAAATCTATAAACTTTATAGATTCTATGGGCACGATCCCGCCAACTTTAAGCAGTGTACTGTACAGCTCATTCCTAATCCTGTTTACTAAGAACCCTGCTTGGTTCAGTCGTCTTACTCTCAGGAAAGGGTGCTTAACAACTAGGAGCAAATTAAGCATGTGCGTAACTCTTCCGCTGAAATCAGGGGACAGTGATAGTGCTAACTTTGCCTTGAGGTGGGCCATTCAAAATTAGCATTAGGAAGGAAGGCACTTAGCAATAAATAAGTAAACAGTGTAAGAACATCTGAAGTAATAACACTTCGTCTGAAATCTGTTATTTCCCTTGGATGAACCAGTTTGTTTGTTTTTTAACTATTGAGGGAAGGGGGGCGGGGGAGCCCTACCCTTGACACTTGGGAACTCCTGTTTACTGGGAAAGAAATCCCATCTGCTTCAATGACCCTGGCTCTCAAGTAAGTAAGTCCGCAGCCTTTTGCTCGGACACCTGCCAGAGGTCAATAGGACACGATTTCCACTTTTGGTTTGAATTAAATAAGCACTCGAAATTTTGGTTTGAATTAAATAAGCACCCGAAAAATACAGCCCCCAGGTAAGACCCTCAGCGCTTGTTCTCAAATATAAAGGGGCTTCCCTGGCAGCAAGACTTTTGAGTGCTTGGTTTAAGCGCTCTTCGCTATTTTCACCACCCCCCCTCACCGCCTCGCGCTGAGCTGCAGCCAGCCAGCCCCCAACTCCCTTCCTTGCACCCCGGGGGACTTCAAAAGCTTGAACAGCTTTGTGGCTGGATTTCCTTTGCGTCCCGTCCGCGGCCCTTTGGCCGGCCTGCGATGGGAATTCCATCTGTCTGCCCAATGGATCTTGCGGCCAGATTCTGCAGCAGCAGCAGCAGCCAAGCTGCCGCGACCGCCGCCTCTCCACGCCCTGCGTCGAGTTGTTGTTGTTGTTTATTGTGTTTGCGAGAGAAAGAGAGAGAGAAGAAAAGTTTTGCAAAAAGCCCTCTAGGGGAAAAACATCGGGGCGATGCAATGCCCTGCCGTTTGCCTAGGCAGGGTTTCTCTTATTACTATGATTGTGGCTGGTGATGATCATCATAAAGGAAACGCATGGCTCTTCTTCTTGTTGTTGTTTTTGAGGTCCGAAACACTTTTTTTGTTCCCCGCCAAGGAAAAACAAGGCGAGGCAAGGAAAAGTTGCTGCCTAGGACGTTTTCGGAGGAGCGCGGCGCTGCCCCAGCAGCAGGGAAGGCGCGCTGGCAACTTTTCTCGCTCCTTTTGTCATTTCTCCCCCTGATCATCATCCGGCTCTGATGCTCATCATCCCACGATTATTATCCCCCATCCTCGGCCCTGCGTGTCCTCTCGTCAATTAATAGGCAGCAGGAAAGCGACAGCAAGGAAAATGGAGCGCGTCTCTCTGTTGCCTCGCTCGCGAGAAACTTCCCCCCGCGCCCTCGTAGCTTCTTGTCAGCCCCACTTCGCGATCAAAGAAGTTCGCTACCTTGTAAAGGGGGGGGGGGAGTCCGGATTTCAGTCAGCCTCTGGGGGTGTGGGTGGTATTGGGGGCACGAGGGGGGTATTTACCCCGCCGGCCCCTGGATCCCAGGTTGGCTGACCCACAAGCCAGTTAAGCAGGCGCGCTTGATGTATCCGGAGACCACACCAACACCCCAGGTTTTAGTTTTGGTTCCGTTTAAAAAGCTGGAGACGAAACAGAGTTCAGTGAAGGCCCTCCTCCTCGCTTCATTGATTAGGGTACCCTGAAGTTTGGGAGAAAGAAAGCTTGAAGCCATCTCAGTGGAACAGACATCCATAAAGGGGTGCTTAGGATCGGAGCGGGGCCCGGGAACTAACGACGGCAAAATAAGCCGCCCTGCGCTTAGTTCCTAAACCAGTGTGCTGCTAAATCCTGTGTACGGATAGAGGGAGAGGGAGATGGGACCCAACAGTCAGACCGTTGGTCCCTATAGCTCTGCGTTGTCTGCAAGAACGGGCAGTCACTGTCGAGGTGAAGGGCTTTCCCAGTCCTCCCTGAACAGCTGCGGCTGCTCCCACTGTGCCCAGTGGGACTTACTTCCTGGGACATGCGTTGAGGACTGTAGCCTTAAAACCCCTGAGGCCGACGGGACTGACGCCCCCAGCCTAAGAATGCTTAGTCGGGAGTAAGTTCCAAGGGAATAAGAGTTAAGTAGCATTTCCAAGGAAACGAGCATGGCGAAGTTCAATTTAAAGTACGCCTCGCTGTCTTTCGGGTGGTTGGTGGTGGTAGGTGAACTTATTCATTTATTTCAGTAACCGTCCAGGCCTTCCTCACCCCAAAGAGTTGGGACTGGTAATTTGTAGGCAAAGGTTGAAAACGGAAATGGCCAGGAATAAAAAATGTAATTGGTCTACCTCATCTTACGTTGAAGGAAGCTCCAGTCAAATGAATTGGCACTCACCTGTATGCAATGTATTGTTGTTACAAAAGTCAGGTGCCTGTCCCTCTCTCTGCCGAGCGGTGGCAAGAGCCCAAGGGGTTCCAGGCACTCACTCAGGGTTTGTGCTCCTTTGGCGAATGGAGGATGCTGCCCTAACGTTAAGAAATATGATTTATTCGCATCTTTACACCTTCACTCTGCATGGTCATCTCAAGAGGGGTTTGTTCCCCACCGCAGTGCAGCAGTCCAGTCCAAGGCATCTCTCTTTCTTCTGCTGTTCCTAAACACTAAGCCTGCTTTATTCAGTTGCATCCCAATGGTCAGTTCTTTCGATGCTTTGAGGTGCGAATAGTTTATCCCCCCCAGGTGTCACCTGACAAAGGAGTTCCCCTGAGTTCATCAACACTTGTTGATTGAGCAGGATTAAAGACTGATATACACTTAGGACGTTTACCTAGCTTAATTAACTCTTCACATGCTAATTGTTGATGCTCAGATGTAGGTACACATACATTCCAATACACATAGATCTTGATTACATTCTCAAAGCCTGACATACAGCTTTCTCACACAGACACTAATTAAACACCTCAAACCCCCTTTCTAATACACATCGAGACTGTCTTACAGCCCAGGCTTAACATACAAGTTCAAATTAAATCCCAATATTTACTCTACCTAAACATTTAGCACCACAAATCTATTATACTATTAACAGCAAACCCCATGAATGCGTATTCAGGAGTAAGTCCCACTGAGTTCAACAGACTTACTTCTGCGTAGACGCGGTCAGGGTTGCCCCCTTATCTGCAAAAAAGATCCAAGTTAAGGCTCACATACCTGTGAATAAGTCCCACTGACTTCGGTGGGGCTTATGCCTAGGTAGAGATGTCTAGGATCCAACTGTAGGATTTTAGCCTCAGAATCTGAGCGCCAAAGATAGGGATGGGAAGGGCTGAATAGGATGTCTTTCCTGTTGTAAACTCAAGAGGAATAGATTGGCTTTAGGGTAATAGGGGAAGAAAGTGGATTAAGTTCAGTAACATATTTTTAGGCAGATGTTGCAATCCTATGCACACTTCTCTGTGAGCTAGCTTCATTGGACACAGTGAGACTAACGTCTGAAGAAATAGAAACAGGATCAGGCTACTACTTTCAGGAAAGAGTGAAGAGGAAGACAGCAATACTAACTCCCCCATCAGCACCAACCAGCATGGGTAACTTTTTCATTTTATTTAATTGATTACCTTTACATACCATTTTGATCTTCTAAGGATCTCAAGGTGGTGTAACGTGGTTCTCAACCTCCCCGCGTCATCCTTACAACAAACCTGTGATGTAGGTTAAGCTAAGAGATGGTGACTGGCCCAAGGTCACCCAGGGAACTTCATGGCTGAGTGGAGATTGGAACCCTGGTCTCCTAAGACCTAGCCGAACACTCTAACCATTATGCCACATTGGCCAATGGTGAGAAATGATGGGCAGCGTAGTCCAGCTCCGATACCCAGCCCTGGGTTTTAGGTTAGGCGAGCCAGTAGGCAGTAAATCCACGTGTTCATCCAAGAAAACTTGCTTGGGGAACAGGTGTTTGGCTGCCATCTCTGATACTGAGGCCGCTGAACACTTTTGTGAAGACATTCATTTCAAGACATCAGCTTCGTGGGGAAGAGAGTCGCCTTCCTCTTGTGTCGCCCCTTCGAAAATGTTATAAGAGTTACCAATTCGGGCAGAACGCGAGCCCAATCTTGTCCTCCCCGCGCTCTTGGTAACTCTTAGAACAGACGCGCTGCCCCAGATGGAAATGGGGAACATAACATTCCTTGTCTAGGATTGAATCCAAGGATTTGGGGTTTGGACAGCTATAGATAAAGGTGGGGAAATGAAACCAGGACTTTCTCATCATTCTGATTTAAAAGCCAAGGTATTGTTCAATCCGCCTCTGTGTCTGTTTCCTCGGAAGCGTCATTGTGCTGGATGGAACTTTACTCCCAAGAAAGCCCCCGCGCCCGCTTGCTGTAGTGCCGGAGAAACAGAGAATGATGGTTTGATTCGAGGCTGCGCTTCAAATCTCTGTTCACTGCTGTCCCAGCGAGGGCAAAATATGCGTTAGCTCATAGACCTTTGGAAATTCACTTGCACTGTAAACTAGCTGAGGCTAAATCAACAAAGAGGCTCGTTGTGGTACCTTATAATAGTTGCGCTTCGTCTGTGACATCAACGAAACCTCATAAACGTGTTTGCGCTTAATGCGCAATAAATTTCTTCGATGCTTTATCTTTTTTTGGAAGTTAAGTCCCCTGCATTTCATGCTAGACGGCGTTTCTTATCCCAAAAAATGCCTTTAGGATCGGACAGGGATCTCAAAAACATTGGAGACGACCCGCGTCTCTTAAAACCGTGTTGCGCTTTCATGCCCTTTCTTTGGAGACCCTTGACGTGGTCTGGAGGAGTAGTGCTGGAATCTTGGCTGCAGATTGTACAGTCAAGCGTAAGTTCAAGGAAGGTGTCTGGGAAATCAACAGATTGAGTTCTGGTTTAAATGGTTTTCTTGACCACATTCAGGGACATCAATGAGAGTGGCATATTTTCTCGTGCACATGCAGTCCCAAAGTGGCTTTAGGGCACCATTTTCCCTTGCCAACCAGCCTTTTTGAACAGATTCATGCAGTGAAAGCGGGGAATCCAACTACCACTTGTCACTTGAAATCAGTTACAGCCCAACCCGATGCACTCAGAAGTAAGTCTCACCCGGTGAGCTGACCCTGAAGAATGTGTGCCCAGGATTGCAGCCTGGCAGTCCTGTCCTAAAGCAGCCTTCCTCAATTTGGTGCCCGCCAGATTGTTTCGAACTACAACTCCCACCAGCCCCAGTCAGCGCAGCCTTGGGAAGTCTAAAGCACCTGGAAGGCGCCAGGCTAACGAAGGCCAATCTAAATCGGGTTTATTTTAACAAGCGTCAATACTAAATGAGGCCGACGTTCAGTGACAGAGCACCTGCTTTGCATGCAGAAGGCTCCAGGTTCAAATCCCGACGTCTCCAAGTCAGGAAACACATTTGGCTGCAACCCTGGAGAGCTGCTGTCAGTCAGAATTGAGCTAGATTGACTCGTGGTCAGGGACTGCTGCTGCTCCTGTTCCCAGGGAAATATGTTCGGGATGAACATTAGTATCTAAAGGTGGAGGGGTAGTTCCTCGTGCTCTTGCCCCTTGTGTTTTCATGTCAAAGCAGAAACTCAACAGATGCAACATTCCCTATTCCGCATCCCCGTACAGGGGAAACCTTCTCCTGATGAACAGCTGCCTGACCAGCAGAAATTCAAAAAACAAATTAAAATTATTTAGATTAAAAAAAAGAAAAGAAATCCAAGTGACGTGATCCTCACTGCAGTATTTGTATGCGTGTTACTTTTCTCAAAGGCCTATGGATCTC
Source organism: Podarcis pityusensis (assembly GCF_964106645.2). Classification (NCBI taxonomy): domain Eukaryota; kingdom Metazoa; phylum Chordata; class Lepidosauria; order Squamata; family Lacertidae; genus Podarcis; species Podarcis pityusensis. The sequence goes on from NC_138032.1 coordinate 25,502,576, forward strand.
CCTACGAACTCGGAGATGGCTCCTTGATCCTATATCAAAGTATAATGGCTGCGCAGAGGAGAGGATTGGGGGCTGGCGTAGATTATGCGCCCGCAAGGGAGCGAAAAGCGGTTTTTGCCTACGAAAAAGCTTTCTCCTACTTTGTCTCCAGTCTGTCTTAAGGTTAGGCAGTTTCAGCTGAAAGAGGATGGTTTCATCCAGACCGGCTCATCTTTCTGCACTTTTCCATAGTCCTGAGACGCTCATAAGCTGCTGACTCGCCAGCAACGTTTTCGGAACCCGGGGCTCTTTGATTTTTCGAGGGGGCCCCAGAGCCCACTTTCCTTACGAGTAAGTCTCCCTGGAAACCCTGGGCGCAACATTTGTCGTCTCCACCCCCATCGTTCTGCCCGGACACTGAGGTCCAGCACCGATGGCCTTCTGGCGGTTCCCTCCCCGGGAAAAGCCAAGTTACAGGGAACCAGGCAGAGGGCCTTCTCGGTAGTGGCACCCGCCCTGTGGAACGCCCTCCCACTAGATGTCAAAGAGAACAACGACTACCAGACTTTTAGAAGACATCTGAAGGCAGCCCTGTTTAGGGAAACTTTTAATGTTTAACAGACCACTGTATTTTAATATTTAGTTGGGAGCCGCCCAGAGCGGCTGGGGAAACCCAGCCAAATGGGTGGGGTATAAATAATAAATTATTATTATTATTATAACTCCCGTTAGGGGCGGAGGATCCTTTGCGAAGGATTCTCGCAGACGCCACCACCGGATGCCTCTAATTAGAGCAGCGACCCGGATTCCTGCGCCTGCTCCATTTCCGAAGCGCACCGCGGCGCGTACCTGACATGCCCGAGCGCTGCTAATAGGTTCCTGATAACTGGAGCTCCCCTCTCCCACCTCCCAGGTCTAAGTCGAGGCAGCAGCCCCAGAAGTCAATTTCAGCGCGTTCCGGAGAGAAAATTCATCAATATGCCGCAACTCTGGGCTGCCGGGCAAGGGGGAAACAAAGCAGACGGATTCGAGCGCGCAGCACCTGAAGGAAGGCGCGCTTCGAGGAGAGCGCGGCGAGACACTCATTAACCTACTTTGCGGAGGAGTTGGTGTCAACTCTCCCCCCCCGCCTCTTCTTTCCTTCCGGAGGAGAGCGAGGGAGAGGGGCGCTTTCCTTGGCCCTCATTCTTGCCAGGCCACCTGGGGGCCGGGGAGGAAGCCGAGTGGAGTGGGCCCGTCCAGCTTTTACGAGTAGCTCCTTTGTGGCGCCTCCAGAGTAGTGGTGCGGTCAGAATCAGAGGGGAGATGCCCGGGGTCCTACTCTGAAGATTAGGCAAGAAAGCAAAAGCAGGCTTAACCACACTTTGAAGTTAGACACATCTAAAGAGCCCACCACCCCAATAAGTCCATAGTCCAAAAAAACCCTGGGTGCACCACTGCTGATAAACAATTCTGGGTGTTTTCAAGGGGACTGGGTAGCTCCTCAAGGTGTCAATTTTGTTTTGCCTTTGCATAATTTTGGCAAGCGAAACTTTTTGTCATACTCATCATCCTGTCGGGGAAATAGTCACTTCCAAAATTTCTTCTTAGCAGAACTCGTAAAGGCATAGGAAATGCTGTCATGGGGCGGGGGGTGGGCGTTTAAGCTTCAGTCCTTGCAATAACCCTGTAAGGTTGTTCGATGCCTGCCATAATGCCGACTGTGTGCTGAGATGGGGAGTCGTGCGTAAGGCCGCTGGGTAAATTCGTGGCAGAGAGGAGGTTTGAACAGCGCTCCCATACCGCCTTGTCTGAGAGTGAACCCCATGGGCTCACTTGAGTAGAAATGTCTATGATTACGCGGCAGGTCTCTAGCCACTGCGCCATAGTGGCTCCTGGGAATGCTTTTAATATCGGTTAGTTGGACGTGGATTCAGCCGCTTGGGTATGAATGGAAACTGATCAAATGTCACTTGGAGGGGAAGGTCGTAGGATTGGCACCTGCTGCTCTAGCAGAACTCCACATGTGCCTTTAATAACTGCGTGACGGACAGGTATTCAAGAGGTGTGGTTATTTCCCGGCGGGAGATTCAGTGATGGGCAATACGTCACGTGCTGAATTTCCGCCTATCCACAGCAACTTCTGTTGAGCCCTTGCTGGAATTCCTGCTCCAGTGTGAAAGCCACAATCACACCCTCGCAGCTCTAGTTTCCCATCTGCAAAGGGGGACTCTTATCCATTGATCTGGCTCACGGAGGCGGTGCTTGTGAGAACAAACGACCCGCTTTTGCTGCTATAGAGAGGTTGAATTCAATATTCTTATTGGACACTGTATGGCAAGGGTGGCAACTCCCCAACACATTTTCTGCCCCCACCCCCTGATGCAGGAGGCAGTGGGAAAGAAAGGTAGATTGAGTGCTGACTGGACAGAGTTCAGCATTCTGGTGGAGATTCAAATCATCTCCTCCTAGTCATCAGATCGACATTTAATAAGTGGAGAGAGGGCACTAACCCTCCTCTTAAACTGTGTATGCCCAGTATGTGCATTCCTTGAAAAGTTGGAAAATGCTGAATAAAGCTTTGGGGTAAAAAAAACAAGGCCCCTTATTACTGTATGGTACTGATCAGTGGTTCCCAATGTTCCCACAAATGGACTCACTTGAAAATGGCTATACCCTGCCTTGCATAGAAGTGTTTGAAGAAAACAGGTTTTGGTCTGATCCAATGGTCTTCCCCTTATAGATTGGATACTATTATTTTATATATCTTCCTTTATTCTCAGGCTCGCAAGTTGGAACTTATTTCGAGTCCTCATCCATTCATGATGTAATGTCCCCTTCCCCCCGTGTCTTGGCAGATTGTGCATGACAGGCTATGCATGGCCTGCACAGAAGTGTCCCAGGAGAAAAGGTTTTGTTTTTCCTCAAAGACTTCCTCCCCAACATATTTGGTTGAGCGCTATAGCATCCAAGGGGAAGACTGGCTATGACTTGCGCCTCTGACTACCAGATGCCAGGAATGAGATGGGGGGGGGGGGCAAAGATTTGTGGCATTTGACGGATGATTATTAGAAGAAAGAATAATGAAATGGATTGTTGAGCTGTGGGAAACCAAAGTGTGCAAGGATGATGCAAGCTTGGGAAAATACCATTCTCTCGCAGAGTTTCTTGCGACAATGGATGGGATAAAGGTTGGCTGTGATTCCCACCCCCCAGAACTGTAGAGACATGGTCTCACCTTCTGTCTTGAATTACTACCTTGAAGACATTCTAGGCTGACTTCCAGTACATTTGAGCATGCTGAATGTTCAAAGACCTAACACCCGCACAAGGGACCACACATACTTTTCAAACAGTCAAGTTCAGTGCCACAATATGCAAATCCATAAAATTAATGTTGAATAAGCTCTGATTTCATGTTACTTTCCTTTTATTTACAGTGCCCATGTCAGCACTCCAAAGTGCCATAAGGATTTCATTTGCTTTTTTATTGTAAAGCAACAATGATCTCAAATTTCATTCAAAGTGGCTTCTCATTTCACAAGAGGAAAAAAGCATGCCACCACAAAAGTCCACCTCTGCTACTTATTCCCTGCTCTCACAGCTAAAGCTCAAAGGCAAAGGGTGACCCATATGAAGAATAACTCTTTGCTTCAACTCCCCTCCTCCATATCACTGTGATTTGAGCGACAGTTTTAGAAAACAAATACTGAGTCTTGACCATCAGAAATAAAGACCTGCCCACCTCTACACCTTAGGATTTCTTGATGAATAATGTGTGAGCAAGGGTGGCTTTTATGGTTCCCACAAGCAAGTATTGATCTCGATTGTCCCAAGCCCAAGTCTCTAGTAGATAATACATCGGGAACATATGGTGTTCGAAGGAGCCAAGGATACTGTGGAAGGAGGAGGCATGGGATTTGTAAAGGCCATGCTAAGATTATTTCTCCCTAGGATTCTCTGGGGAGAAACTGAGAACAGGTGCCTGGGCCCCTGCCCTGGATCTGTCAGTGGAAGAAGAAATGAGCAACCAAATGGGAGAATGCATGGTAATTTGAAGGAAGGATCTTCCATGAGCCTGGAAGATTAATATACCCCCTTTGACATTTTGCTTAAAGAGGCAAATTGTCAGAAGGCTGAATAAGCTCTTCCCAATAGCTACAAAGGGCTCCAGACAAGAGTACAGTACTGTGAGGCACCTCATTTGCCCCATGACACCTTTAAATGGAAAGGTTTAGAGGCTATTTGTAGTTGTCTAGACTTCGAGGCCTTCCTCCTCCAGCAATTTTGCTGTTCAGTAGGATATGATTCCATTCTGCTTCCCTGAATGCTTGCTATTTTGATCCTGATATTGGTATTTATGGCACTGCTGAAACCCCAATATATGCCAATAGTCAGTCCTGGTTAATAGTTTGGAGTTGGCTAGCTACCTTTCTAGCCACCTTTATTTTTATTGGGCAGCACAGAAGGCATTTAAATAAAGGAAGTCGCAAAATTGTGACTCCTCTGGACTTTTTTTTTTTTGGCATGTTTGTTTATCCATACTGTGTGAGAAGCAGAGTTGTTTAAATGTGGTAATGCAATCGTGTTTTTCTGTAAAGGCTCTCATATTTATTCTTTCTTCTTGTTTAAGTTTCTCATTATTATCTCCCAAGACAATACATAGAGTATGCAGATGATTATTATATTCAAAATAAATGTAATGCAGGCTTCAGACTAGCAGGACCAGCTTTCATTAGCAGCAGGCCACCAGTTCCGACAATGAACTATACATCCCCAATCACTAGCGATACTAACCACGTGGTAGGAAACAAACAAAAATATATGCACAGGCTTTGGAAAGAGTGCACACAGAAGTAGCCAATGTGGTGCCCTCCAGATGTTATTGGACTACAATTTCCATCAGCCTCAACTGGCATGGCCGATGATCAGGGATAATGGGAGATGTTCCTCAGCAATATCTGGAGGGCATCACCTCCAATATAGCACCAGACTAAACGCATTCCAAAATATCCAAGAGAAATCTACTGAAATAAAGTGACTGATAAGTTTTATATTTCAATTTTACCTGCCAGGGCAAGTACATAATTGTGGCATCCTTCATCTTTCTCTGTAAGCTTGGGAAACTGTCATGGCAGATCCAGGGAGTCATGGAAGCACCCGATGTAGAGCATTGATGTGAGAGTAGGGAAAGCTGCAAAGGATATTTAGAGACTTGACAGAACAAAAGAGAGAGAGCAGGTTATAGCTTAGGATGCTACCAGATGGTCACTCATTTTAGGTGGGATTTAATAATGTATTGGTGTCTTCAGGTTGTATGATTCTAGTTGGTTGGGAGGTTTTGTGCAACAACCTCCCCCTCCCCTAAAAAGAGAGAAGACTTTTTGTGATAAGAAAAGTGTCAGGGAAATGCACTTGAAAGTATGGGATAACAGTTGCTTTGATGCAATGTCATCTAACCTCCCAGCAAGCAAATCAGAATGAATGCTCATTAAATAGCCACCATAGTCTAATCTCTCAGCAAACAAATGAGAAAGAATGCTAAATAAAAATGTCATTTGGAGGTGCTCTGCAATACTTCCCATCCTGCCAAATGATTTTATGTCCTTGTTAGAAAGTACTGTTGCTTCCACACTCCTCACACCCTTCCGTCTATGAAGGAAACAAAGGAACTAGTGAAACCTCAAACTTGGCAGCAGGAGAATCAGTGGAGTACTGGTGAAACTGGAAATGAAAAGTTATGTATGGAGTCCCAGGAGATCATGATGGAGTTCTTTCATAAATATTTCATCCTGGTTCATCACTGAGCTTTAAGAACTGACCAAATGTTATGACCAAATAGGTAATCAATTTTTATCACTGGATAGGACGTATAAACAATACCTCACACTCTTTTATTCCAAGCCAAAGAATTCTCTTGAGAGGCCATTTCACTGTCAGTCACAGTGTATGTGAAAAGGAAAGGAATATCTCACTGCATTCGCCCTCAGAATGTGAACTGACAGCATGTAGGGGCATTGGAAATGTTCACATCTTTGCAAAATGTTAGATGTCTGAAAGGTTTAATTTTCCTGAAGGGGATTCTGCTCCCCAAAGTTTTGGGTACACCGTTTTATCCAAAGGAGTCAGAAATCATGGAGTCCTTATTAATTTTTTTAAAAGAAGAAGTAAAAGGATTCTAAATGAGATAAACAACAGCAATTTTAGAAAGATCACCTGTTTCATTATAGTCAGGCCCTTGGAGATATTAAATACACTTACTTTGCAGCCTTAATTGCCTCAGGATGAGGCAATCCTGTATATCTTTTTAGAACCATTAATAACCTACTTCACCTGATTGCAGCAAGTGTTTTATCAGAAGAATTGTCAAATGGTAAATGCAAGGGTGTGCAAAGCAGAATAACCCCCCCCAGCAAAAATGGACCAAATTTAGCTTCCACTTGCCATGCAAGCTCATTTTTATTTTTATTTTCCATTTAATTTGAAGCCTAATAGCTTTTGAAAAATTAAGGCTGGATGACTTTTGTACAATGCTTATTTTGATTAGATCAAGGTGTTCACTCCTCGTTTTCTCAGTGGTTTGCTGGTAAGCATTTTATGTAATTTGTAGCTATCTTTTTAAATTTCCCAACAGGGATCCCAACTTTAAAGCAAGAGGTTACAGATCTTTTTTTAAACATAAAGCATATCCACAAAACCTGCATTTATTGAAACAAACAGTATGGATGACAAACCTAGTCAATGAAGATAAGACCCTAAAGCCTGCACATATCTAATATTTATTTATCCATTGGTATGAGGTGTCGTATAAGAGCAAACTGTATTTTTATACAGTGCATTTTTTCCAAGAAGTACACAGAAACATACTGGGAGTGGGGATGTACACGCACTCTTGTCCACCAGTCCCAGTCCCAGTCCCAGTCCCAGTCCCATTTCCATCAGGTTCCTTCCAGCTCCAAAGGGGTTTAAATTATTTTAAACCTGGGAATTAGGAGTCAGCACAGGTGGTAAGGCCTGAGAGAGTCTCCTAGTTCAGATCTGGAAAGTGATGGGATTCGCACCTCTCCCTTTTCCTCCACACTCTTGTACCTGAGCATTGTGCATTTGTATATTCATTGAAGGACATTCTTTCCACTGTTTGGCTGCAAGCAACAAACATGGTGTCTGTTTTAGTTTTACTTCTTGAAGGACGATTTAAACGAGGTCCAAATTAACAGAGCACGTTTAGGGAAGAGCCAAACTCAGTGGAATAGAGCATCTGCTTTGCATGCAGAATGTTCCAGGTTCGATCCCTTACATCTTCAGACAAGGCTGGGAGACATCCTTGCCTGGATCCCTAGAGAGCCACTGCAAGTCAATGTAGCCCACTAATCTTCAACGGGGGGTTGGGGCCCATTAAGTGGGTCATGGTCTGATCCAAGGTGGATGGTAGAAGGAGCACAACCACCATGCAAATATATGGTAAAAGATTAAGAAATAGGTCCCCACATGCATTTTTGGGTGAAAAGTGAGTCCTGGATCTGAAAGTGTGAAGAATACTGATGTAGCCAATATTGCACTGGATGAACTAATGGTCTGACTCAGTATAAGACATCTTCCTATATTCCTTAATGCCAGTGTTTTCAAGATATGCCAGTTTAGCTCTGAGCATTTAGACAGAGGAAAACCCAAATATAACATGTTGATGTGAGAAATCTCCTTGTCACGACTTTCATGGCTATAATGTCACATCTTTAGACATTTAAATTCCCCTGGAAACATTGTTAATGTGGGACAGACATCTGAAGAACATTCTAGCCATTTTAAACATTTGAACTGCAAACATAGGAAATGCTAGAAATGATAACAGCCCTTGTTAAGGGGAAAAACGGATCACATTTTTGATTAGATCTAGAAAACGTTTTCCAGCATCAAGAACAGAACTTCCTTGCACAGTGTTTGTTCTTGTTGCTCTTGTCGCCACCATTAGATTGGCAGTGTGAAATATCACGGAGTATAAGAAAATGTCAAAAGAGGAGTGCTAGCTGGAGTCTGCCTCAGTGAAGCGTCTGATGAATTTATTCCAAATGCCAAATGTTGCCTCTTTGCAGCAGGTTCTGGCTATCTGCCCGTTCTCTGGCAGAAGAAGAGAGAGAAATGCCTTCAAACATATGGCATGTTTTCCCCTACCCCGCCACCCTGAAAAGAGCACAGAGATGGTTCACTGGGCAAGTTCATATTTTTGCGTGTGAGCCAAACAGTACAAAGAAGAGCCCTATAACCTCTACAAAATGAACTTTAGCCCTCACAGCCTCCCAAAGTGTATGCGTTTCGAGTTGTCCCTCGATTTTCATGTTCTTAGTGGTATCGTGAGAATGTGAAGTGATTTGGGAAATCTCTGATTTCATCTGTAAGCAAGTCAGTTATGATTCATGCACATTGCTTTCTCAAGCTCAGAACTGGACAGGTTGGTGTGCTTGAATGTATTATCTACTCATCTGTGCATTTGGGACAGGACCACAGCATGGAGGTAGAATACATGCTTAGCATGCAGGAAGTCCCAGCTTCAACCCCCTGCACCTCCAGTTAAAAGGATCAGGTAGTAGGTGATGGGAAATATATTTGCTGGAAACCTCGGAGAGTTACAGCCAGTCAGAGAAGACAATGAGGAGCTAGATGAACTTTCTTATGCTCCTTATCAACCTCAATTCTAATAAAGTCTTAGCTCAAATGTATGAGTTGTTAAGGTATGTGTTAGAGGATACCAGTAGAATAATCTCTATTGCCATCTCTCTCTAGTGGACCTTCAAATCCCCATAGTTGTGGTTGTCTGAAAAGTTGAATGGGAGTGATTTGTAGACATGTGTGGTTCATATCTGCAAGACCCACAGCTTTATTCCTCCTTTACATCTGCAGACATGGCAGTGGATGTACTGGACCAATGTCTTGCCTTGGTAATGGACTGAATGAGAGCCAACAAACTGAAGCTCAATCCAGATAAGTCAGAGGCCCTGTTAGTGGGTGGTTCTTTAGACTAGATGGATATGAGGTTGCCTGATCTTGATGGGGTTACACTTCCTCTGGAGTGGGTACATAGTTTAAAGGTACTCCTGGATCCTCAGGTGATCTCGGTGGCCTTCTATCAATTTGTGCTGGTGGCCCAACTGCACCCTTATTTGGACAGGAACAGCCTAACTACTGTTGGATATGCTCTGGTAATCTCTAGGTTAGATTACTGTTTGATTCTTAAATATTGTTTCTCATTTTTCTAATCTTAAATTTGTTTTCTTAAACGTTGGCCTCTGTTTGCATCTTCTTTTGGAGAAGGGTTCTCATGGAAATTCATTAGCTGCTATAGCTACGCCACCTAATACGATTACATTGAAACAGATGTGAATAAATTGTGGAGTGGTACACAAAGCTCAATCAATTCTTGTTCAGGAAAACCTTGTTGGGACCCAGTGAGTTGGGGAAAATTGTAATCAATCAATCAATCAATCAATCAATCAATATGTCATCACATGTAGCATGTCTCAAAGAAGTCTAATATCATGCCAAATATAACATTAATTTACTTTTAGTATTGGTTATGGTTTTACTGATTCATTTGTTTTTGTTTTTTTGCATTTATAACCTTTTCTAGGTCATTTTGAGATTTGTTGTTTTTGTTGTTGTAAAAAACAGATAAATAAAATAATTTTAGGAAATGCTATTGTTCAGAAAGGAAAAGAAACAGTGGCCATGCCAGCAAAAGTGATTTTCAAAAAATAGGGTTACAAGCTTTGGTGGATCAGGGGAATGCTGTGGATGTAATGTATCTTGCTTTCAGCAAGGCTTTTGACAAAGTCCCCCATGATATTCTTGAGGATAAGCTGGTAAAATGTGGGATAGATGAGGTGACTGTTAGGTGTATTTGTAGCTAGCTAACTGAACCAAAAGAGTGCTCACGAATGGTTCCTCATCATTCTGGAAAAAACTGACAAGTGGGGTGCCACAGGGTTCTGTCCTGGGACGATTGTTGTTCAATGTCTTTATAAATTAGTTGGATGAATGGGTTGATGGGATGCTCATCAAAACTGCAGATTACACCAAACTGAGACTGAGAAGAGATAGGATAGCCCTCTTCAAATATTTAAAGGGCTGTCATGTGGAAGATGGAAAAAGCTTGTTTTCTCTTGCTCTAGAGGGTAAGACCAATGGCTTTAAGTTCCAAGAAGGGAAATTCCAACTAAACAGAAGGAAGAACCTTCTGGTGATAAGAGCTGTTCAACAGTGGAATGGTCTCCCTCTGGAGGTGGAGGACTTTTAAGCAGAGGCTGGGTGGCCATCTGTCATGTATGCTTTAGTTGAGATTGCATTGCATTACATCGCATGGGATTGGACTAGATGACCCTCGGGATCCCTTCCAACTCCACAATTCTATGATTCATGTTAGAAGTTTGAAAGCGCTTTCATCCTCTTCATCCCCAAATGGGTTGAACAACTATTCCCTCTCCCTTTTGAAAAGTAATCAGTATACAGTGGTACCTCGGGTTAAGAACTTAATTCATTCTGGAGGTCCGTTCTTAACCTGAAACTGTTCTTAACCTGAGGTACCACTTTAGCTAATGGGGCCTCCCGCTGCTGCCACACAATTTCTGTTCTCATCCTGAAGCAAAGTTCTTAAACCAAGGTACTATTTCTGGGTTAGCGGAGTCTGTAACCTGAAGCGTCTGTAACCCGAGGTACCCCTGTATATACACACAACACTTCACCCTCAACAGAATTGTGTTGGGTTGTTACAAATTAAGTGAGTATTAATTCTAAAACATATTGGGGATTGGGAAGAAAGACTCCCCCCCTCTCTCACACACCCACCCACCAGGGTGGGCTTTCATCAGTACTATTAAAACTGCAGGGGATTTTTTTTATATTTTTCCTGTTGCGTTATATATTATATGCTGTTGTAGGATAATTTTTAAAAAAGACTTCTGGGACGTTTTTACTTGCAACAAAGTTAAGTGCTAAAATATGTGGTGAAATATAAACTAAATCTACTGTCTAAGAAAGAGGGAGACTCAGAACTACGATGTGTGTGTAAGAGAGAGATGGTTTGACACACATAACTTGATGAGACAGTGGCTCTTGGTGTCAACATAAACCAGTGAAAATGCCAATAAGTTACATTTATTCTGAAGGGAAGTAAATCCTGAGGTAACTGAACTGAACAAAACACACACAAACACATGCTGAATGGAATGGAATAGACTTGTGAATAATCACGTACTGACACTGACCAGAAATAGACTGATCTTTCCATCCCTAAGCACCAGCCAGAATTTCTAGTGGTCAGAAATGATGGAAGTTGTAGTCCAACCATATCTGGAAGACCATATGTTTGCCACCTCTGGGGCAGATAATCAATGCATTGGTATCTGAGGGGGAGTGGTTGCTGCTTTCACTCATTATTATCACTTCATTTCCCCAACACCCTTCATCCCACTGGATACCTGGATAGCTTACATAATATTCAACCTAAAAAGCAATAACTGAAAGCGCCACGAGCTGGCGAAGGGCTATAGCTCCATGATACAACATCTGACCTGCATGGGAAAGATCCCAGGCTCAGTTCCCAGTCTCTCAAGGTAGGGCTGGGAGATGCCCTTTCTGAAACACTGGAGAGGCACTGCCAGTCAGTGTAGACAACACTGAGACTGATGGACTATTGATCTGACACAGTATAAGGCAGTTTCCCATGTTCCTAATTATTAAAAACCCTAAACACCTCCCCAATATACACAAAAATTACAACCCTTGTAATTTCAGTACAGCAGTAGGCCAATATCAGATTTATGGGCTCTTCACATACCTAATTTCCAAAAGTCCAAAGGAAAGCTACATCTTCAGTTGGCGCCTATAGGCTGACAATGTGAGGGACAACCATAGCTCTAGATTGCCATATCTCAATTCTGTATTCTGCAGAGTCAAATTTCAAGGTTGTTACTGGCACCCTTGAAATTATTAGCAGTGAGGGTATGTGACTGCTTTTACAAATTGTTTTTAAATATCCTGAATGTCATATGGTTTTAATGGTATTAAATATGCTTTTTAAATTTTTTATCTGTATTGTTTTAATGTTTGTTTGGTGCCCTGGGCTGCTTCGGGAGGAAGGTCGGGATACAAATTTAAGAAATAGTAGTAGTAGTAGTAGTAGTAGTAGTAGTAGTAATAATAATAATACACAGAATGTAGAGGTCAGAAGTAATGATTGTGGGTGTGATTCTGCTCACTCTTTGATTTTGCACACATTTGATGCCATAGGAGTAGGATAATTTTATTCTATAATTACATAACCTTTTTTGAACCTATCCTTCTAAATTAATGCACTTCAACCTTAAGTCCCCAGGAGTTCTTGGGCTACAAATCTCATCATCCACAGCCAACTTAGTCAGGAATGCTGGGAGTTGTAGACCAGCTGCAGCTGGGAATCCAAGCTTAAAGAACATTGTTGTAAGCGAGTGTGTTTCAGTAAACTGCTGGTGCTCCAAACCAAGCAAGGATTTTTTCCCCCGGGGATGGTGGTGGGAGGACTTATTTTCCATATGTCTTTCAAGGGCTTGTGCTTGTCACCCAGGGAAGAGTCATAGATGCTGGATTTGGGGCAGAGAACAAAGAGTTTTGAATCTTGCGCCACAAAGGAAAAAATGTATATTGGTTCCACCATTATCACTCAGTCTGTTCTTTCTTTCTGGCAATGTTGTAAGGGCCACAGGCCAAAACACTGAGCCAATTGAGGACAGATTTCATTCAAACAAGCCCTGGCAGTTTCTAAACAGAGAGCATCTTTGTGAAATTGACATTACCCTTAAACAGTCAGTCAGACTGTTTGCTTTTTGGCTCCAATCCTGAAATAAGATTCAAATGAGATGACTCTTAGGAAACATATTGGCACTCAGCTTGTGGTAGTTTTTTAAAAGGAGGTCCACTTGGATTAGTATCATGGCTTCTGTTGCGGTCAATATGTGGAGTACCATTCATGTCAGTCAGCTTCTTATGAGAGTTGTCCTGTCACAGGAATCAAGTCTTTTCACTGTGTTAGGACTGATATTCAAAGAATCATAGAATTGTAGAGCTAGAGGGACTCTGAGGGCCATCTAGTCCAAGGGTCAGCAACCTTTTCCAGCCATGGGCCAGTCCACCATCCCTCAGACAAGTGGTGGGCCGGAATTTTTTTTGAAAAAAAAAATTGAACAAATTCCCATGCCCCATAAATAACCCAGAGATGCATTTTAAATAAAAGCACACATTCTACTCATGTAAAAACATCAGGCAGGCCCCACAAATAACCCACAGATGCATTTTAAATAAAAGCATACGTTCTACTCATGTAAAAACACGCTGATTCCCAGACCGTCCGTGGGCTGGATTGAGAAGGCGATTGGGCCACATCCGGCCATGGGCCTTAGGTTGCCTACCCCTGATTCTGGTCCAACTTTCTTCAATGCAGGAATCTCATCTAAAGCATTCATGACAGATGGAAGGATAATCTACAACCTTCCAAGAGAGACCATTCTGCTGTCGAACAGCTCTTACTTTCAGAAATTTCTTCTTGATGTTTAGTCGGAATCTCCTTTATTGCAACTTGAAGCCATTGGTTTGGGTCCTACCATTCAGAGTTCCATCTTCCATGTGACAACCCTTAAGATAGTTGAAGATGGCTATCATATCTCCTCTCAGTCTCCTCTTTATCAGGCTAAACATATACCCAACTATAACCATTCCCTGTAAGGCTTGGTTTCTAGACTCTTGATCATCTTGGTTGCCCTCCTCTGCACACGTTCCAGCTTGTCAATAGCCTCTTTAAATTGTGGTGCCCAGAACTGGAAACAGTACTCCAGGTGTGGTCTGTTCAAAGAAGAATAGAATGGTATTATTACTTCCATCATGTGGCCACTATAATTCTGTTGATTCCGGCCAGAATAGCATTAGCTTTTTTTTGCTACGGTATCACTGTTGATTTATGTTAAGCTTGTGTTCTACTAAGACCCCTAGATCCTTTTCACGAGCACTACTGGCAATTCAGGATTCCTTCACCTTATATTTGTGCAGCCGGTTCTTCTTGCCTAAGTGTTGAACCTTTACATTTGTCCCTACTGAAAACCATATTGTGAGTTATGGCCCAGTTCTCCAATTGTGAAGGTCATATTGAATCCTAGTTGTGTCTTCTGCTACACTGGCAGTTTGATGTAATCTGCAAATTTGATGAGCATACCCACAATTCCTTCATCCCTGTCCTTTATAAATATGTCAAGGAACAATGGACCCAGGACAGAACCCTCTGGCACCCCACTTGTCATTTTTTCCAGGATGACAAGGAGCTGTTCGCTAGCACTCTTTGGGTTCAGTTAGTCAGACAGCTACAAAGCCACCTAACAGTTACCTTGTCTAGTCTACATTATTAAGAATATTAATTTTTTGTTGGCTTCCATTCATTATTACTAATGAACTGATGAAACAGAAAATATTCCACACAGAAAGTGAAACGGTGAGAAATTTTGTGGGAATTTCTGGGGAAAAAAGTTCACCCTACATCACTATTTGCAGTATATCTCTTGCATAGTATTTCTGTATCCATTGAATTCCACTCAGTGGGCCATACACAGAAGTTGTTTGAATGTTGACTTGGATACATATTACATTCCATTGTCAGGACATTTTTTTCCGGGTCTGTTTGCATCAGTATGGTAAAGTCAGAGTCCATAGATTTTAGTATACACCGTCCATGAGGGAAGTGAGCCTTCACACAACTGTCTCAAGGAGTGGTTTGAAGAGGCACTTGTCATCACTGTTAACTTGCTAGAGATGTTGCTTAGCCAACAGCTGTTTCACAAAGTCAAAGGAATAATACAACTAGACTGCATTTGAAGGAATACAGCTAGGCAGTGATTAACTTCTAAAATGTATTGTGTACGATAACCAAACTGATCAGCATTTTTAAAAAAAATCATAGGAATTAGACACAGATATCCAAATCATCCTATAGGCGTGTCAATTACTTGTCATTATGTATACCAACTTGATTTGCAGGATGATTGAAACAATGACTGCATTTTTATAAACTGATTTGTGTTGTAATAACGGAGAATTTTCAGATGGCACTTAGGTTAACTGAGACGTTCAAGCATGTGGCACAAGGACTCATCAAAGGTTAGATTGTTGTTATTAGGACACTTCAAAGCCAGAGGCATTTCTGAAGCTTTTAAGTTTTATGGCAGGTGCACAGCAAAAAAAAGTAGCAGGTCATCTCAGGGTGGTCAAGAGAAGACAACATTGAAACTAGGTTATCTGTCAAAGAAAGGTAGGGACCCTCACTCAGAAAGAGTTTTAACAGTGACTGGAACAGTGAACATCAAGCCTCTCTCATTTCAGTTCCTCTCAGCATGGTAGCTTGCAGTCATGGATTCAACCAATGGGCACATCTGGGCAACAGAAGACTAGTCCTTCTGATGATGTGACAGACCACAGGGCTTTCTGCAGCATAATCAAGAATCCCAGTTCTCCAGACAGTTAATACTTTCTATAAAATGCTTTAGATCTCAAAGCAGGCATTTGGGTGTATAACTAAGGCGGATGTGTGTGTGTGAGAGAGAGACAAATATTAATCCACATTCCTTTTATTAGTATTTTTTAATAAAAAAAGACACACAGTGGCAACTGCCATTGTCGTGGAAATACTTAAGATAAAATAAGCAAAAGAAGGGAAGAAAAACTCAGAGAATAACGGAAACCCCCTAGACAAATAAAAACAACCTCCCCAAGATCGTATGAGTTTGTAGTTTAAATAAAGTAGAGCAATAAATCCAGCATCTTCTCATTAAACCATGCTCATCATCCCCTAATGGGAGATTACACAAAGCTATATGGAGAACAATATTTTCACAATCAAATTAAGTGACAATGATGGTTAATTTTGGCTGATTAACTATATATTCAGTGCTTGAAAAAGAACCTTTTCTTCATTTGCCTTATTATTATTTTTCCCTTGTAGGTTTCTGTTTTTGTTATGACTGTATTAGCCTGATATACATTAATTTAATATTGCCTAACAAATGTATGCTACTTCCTGGGCTAAAAACAACCCATACATACCACCCTAATGGTGCTGTTTGCATTTTATTAAAATTAAATGAAATATGCACAGGAAGCCATTCAGAATACCCTGAGACAAGTAGAGAGTTTTCTGCTAATGAATTAATGCATTAAATAACACAGTTTAAGCCATTTTACACATTACTTTGATCGTTCGCTTACATGTCATTAAGTAGTCCGAGCAATTTGATTGTCTGAAAAGGCGGGTGTTTACAAATTAAAACTGGGAACATGCTTCTAACAGGATACAAGAATATCTATTGTGCTTTATTTCTGTAGAACATGACACCACCTTAATATTAGAGGCAGATGATTAAAAGAACATTACCTGAGCCTTGAGAGTCACTGAATGAGCCATGCTAAATTGGTTGTTTTCTGTTTTGTGATTAATTGTTCTTCTAAACCATATTTTAGTGTGCTTTGTTTTTCTGTCCCCAGTCATCCCATATTATTAAAGAGAAATTCTGCATATCTCTCCTGGAGTCCAATTAAGGATTTGCATCATGACTAGATTTTTCACTTTAATTACTGTATATAAAGTAGGTTTTGACTTATTTCCATATTTATCAAACTATGCCGAAGAAGCAAAATTCATCAAATAAACAGATATCTGTGGCTATAATTGCAGCCTGCATTGAGCATGTAGGAAGGAAATATGAGGGTCCAAATTTCATTATGTAGAACATAATAAACATCTGAATAATTAAACTGTGTGTAAATCACACACTTGGCAGTGCTAAGAAGAGGAGAGACACCTTCATTTTGATCAGGGGAAAAAATATATATTTCCAGACATACTTTCTAAAAATATATGCTAACCATTATTCAATCAGCTGTGCAGAGGGAAGACCTCCCTGCTTGTTAAGAGCTCAAAAACCATAACAGATGTATTTAGAAATGCTTCCCCTTAATTGTAACATATGATGAGCTCTGCTTGTGTACACATCTTGGTAACACGTTCCCAAGGAAAACAGATGCAAACTACCAAACCTAGAAATACTACTTGCAATTAAAATTCAGATGTATCTTTGATACAACAATCAACTTACTTAAAACCAGTTCTTTTGAGTGGGAAAACCCCCATCAGCTTTTAAGGCCAAGGTTCCATTCTCGCTATTTCCGTGTAATGTGACCAAATTCCCATTGGCTTCCATGGGATATGCATTCTCAGAGCACAGTTTATTTTTCAGGGTATGTTACTCTATGCAAAGGCATTTGCACTGTATGTAGATATTTGCTCAGTTCCCCACTCTCAAGATTCCCTAAGCTGCCTAGCCATAGAAAATCAGTTTGCAACATACATTACATTAAAACTAGAAATCTGTTTGATTATTTGTGTCACAGATTTTTTAATATAAAAAAATGTACTTTCACGTTAATGCCATATATACTGACAGATGCACTGCCCATGCCTGGGTGTGTTTGTCTTGCACTTGCAACTGGTTACTCACATGAGAGTGAGTCAGCAAGCATGTGAGAGTGACTCAACACAATCTAAAGTATTAAATACACTTGGGTTTGAAGCAAGTTTGCTCTTGGCCCCTGCCCTTGGCCAGAGCCTAGTGTGTCTTGGGATGCTGAAAGGAGACTGTATGCTGCTGGAAGGACTGTATATTACTGTATGTAACCTATAAGCTGTGGAGTATACTGCATTATACTGTCAGTAACCTACCTTGAACTGTCTGGTGTTTTTCTGTTCCACTGGCACACTCTCCTGATGTGTTGAAGGGGCACTCTACACATGCCCCAACAAAAGTGGGGAGTGTCTTAATTGGCACAGGACCCATTGGATCCTGAGATGGTTTTACTGTGTTACATGATGGCATCCGGTCCAATACAGGCCAGCTCAAAGCAGCTGCACCAATCTTCCCGCCCCACTTCTGTCCTGGGCACCACAGGCAGTAGGGCTGTGGGTTCAGCAATGGCTTTGCCACTTTGCATAGCCCTGCCAGTCAGCGGCCAGGATTTGAATTGGACCTTTCATTATCAACACGAGTGTCAAGCTTTATTCCACTAGTCAAGTCTCAACATAGGGGAGGTCGGGAAAGGAGGCATGCAAGGACCAAACTTCACAAGTGTATTAAGAGTGTACGTGTAGAAAACAGAAACCAGCTTTCTTCCCATAGAACCAGCACAATGTGCAAAATGATGGATGTCTTATGTTTTGGGAAGTTTTTAATGTCTGATGTTTTATTGTATTTTTAATATTTTGTTGGAAGCAGCCCAGAGTGGCTGAGGAAACCCAGCCAGATGCGTGGGGTATTATTATTAATAATAATATAATAATAATGTGGGGGTTGGGGATTTTTGGAGATACAGAAAAATATCTCATTTTGGTGATATGTCACATCGCAATAGTGCCGTTTCTCTATCTTCCCGTTATATATACAGATGTTGCATTCTAGTTCTGTCTTTACTGCTAGAATCCTACTTACTGTACCAGTAAAAAAGACACACACAAAAATCACCCCCCTGGTCTTGGCATTATTTTATTTACCAGGAACAGGACTAGACCACTGGGAAAGTAGGGCCTGCTTCCCAGCCCAAATGTCACTTCCAAATATGCATGTGAGTGTTGATGAATAGCACACCGGAATTACTGCCATAACATGCCAGCTGTGGTCAGACTGGTGAGCCCTTTTCTGCAGCCAAACCTGAATTTTCATTGGTGTTGGGGCTGTAGAACTGAAGCCATGCCTGCCAAAAAACTAACTGGGTTTCATTCTGTGATTGGAGCTAAAATGCATGCTGGTGTTGGCTCAGATAAATGAACATTTATCAGGCTCAAAGTCCTGGACAAGCAGCTATTAACTGAGGCATTGCAAATGGCTGGACTAAATGCCATTCCTGTACAAATGTCTGTGAGTTTGGGGAGATCCTTTTAAGAGAGGTGGTCCGCTTAACTAAGGAATATATGAGCTTCCCCCTGCAGAAGAATGTCTTCGTGTTCGGCAATAGCATTTCCCTGCAGCTTTGAAAATTATTGTCTTGATAGCCTTTTGTTTTTTTCTTCTTAAGCGAAATGGTAACTCTGTGCTTTATGCATCAAATCCCCTATGGTTGAATGGTTGCTGTGTAGCGAGTTGAAGCAACTGGTGGCACACAGATAGAAACATCCAAGAAGCTAGGAAATCGGTTTTCTCTATATGGAGCACTAAAGTGGGGAGCTGGGGGGAGAGAGCATTGCCTTGATTATAGTTGATGATATTTGAAAATCTAGCCAATGGACGTTTTTGAGACAGTGCAGCGTGATGAAGCTATTTCACTTCCTTGTTATGCTTTCATCTTTTAACTGACTGGTAATTTTTATGTGAAGGTGGGTTTAGAAGGCAGCTCTTTTAGAAAGCGGTATATCAAAGCTATCTGTGGTGTACTGGTAAATTTTGAAGTGCAGGAGCTTATCACGACAGTTTGAGAGCTACATCCAAACAGAGTACCCTTACCCGAGTCTCTTGGTGTGTTGGAATTTGGCAATGGAGAACTGAGCGCTGATCAGCCATGTAGGATTATTGCAACCCTGTGCATGGTAACCTGTGAATAAGTTCCTTTTAACTCAGTGGTGCTTACTCTTGCCGGTATAAGTTCAGCGGGCAAAGTGTGTTGGAGCCTGGAAAAGACACTGAGTTGAAATGCAACCTTTAGCTATTTGGTAGAAAGGCAAACAATTCTGAAAAGTAGTGCTGGCATTTAAACCGCCTATCAAAGGACAGGAGTGTCCAACTTCTGGTTGATTTGTTTCCTCGTTCTGATTTCCTCTGTCGCAAGCAGCAACAATAACACTTGAAAGCCTTCTTATCCCCTCATTCACTTGCCAGAACAAAGAGAACTGTTCACTTACACCAGGTGCTCTGGCAGATGATGCCATCCCTCACGTTCTTAAAAAAAGAAGAAGAAAGACTTAGAGCTGTGCTACCCTTCTGTTCTTGCAACTGTTTAATTTGAGCTAGCTTAGGTAATAAAGAGGCTCTCTCAGCAACTTTTAGACCAAGTTTCTATATTTCTGGAGCAAGGTGGGTGTAGCTTTTCCATGGCTGGTTCCCACATCAAACCATAACGTTTGTTTGAGGGGACCACATGGAACCTGAGAATTAAACCAGAAGTAACTGTGGCAGTACTGTTAGCTCCCAGTAGAGTGTAGTTTGGGCAGGATTACTTCTCCACAACATGGATCCAGAAGCAACTCATCACATGAATTGACTGACATGTAACTGTGAAGTGGTGAAAAGGGAGTGATGAAAAACCAGTTTATTTGTCTCTCTTAAGACTGCTGTCCATGCAGAATGTCTGTTTCTGATTATGGTAACCTTGTAAAAGAAGGATGGCTACTTCTAAAAAAATGCTGTTAATGAATATGTTTCTGAAAAATTGTTGCCATTGTCTGAAGCTATTGCTGAACGTTGCTGCTTGCTGATGCATCTTTCTATTTTGTTTAAAAAAGGTTTGAATACAGCATAATTCTATTGCATTTTAATGTTTATATTGTTCACTGGCTTCAGAAGACTGTCAAGAAAGTCTGCCTATAAGATAAATAATAACAATGGAGGGTAGTTAAGGACAGCATGTTTTGAAATGAGGCATACAAATAACTATTTATAATAACACAAATACATTATCTATAAAGAATTTGGCCTTATACAGGGTGGGGATCTGAAAGGAAGAAAGCAGTTCTAAGAGAATCAAAGCAGAATTTTGCCATTGTTGATTCCCCATGTTAAAAATCATTTACTTTTAATGTTGAAATGTGAAATCCCGTATAAGAATTTTCAAGTCTGGAGGCTGAAGTATAAAGTTGGTCATAAGCATCCTTCTATGAAGACTTAATTTGCTGTTTTGCACTAACACATAATGCAGATTTCAAACTTAAATTTTGAAATAGGAATCAACATATTTCAAATGCATATCTTCAAATTCATGGAAGCCCCATTCTGTGGATAGATGGCAACTTATTATGAGGCCTGGGAATGAGAAATTTATATTATGAATTAAGTTATTTTCCTTCAGTAGTAAGAACAGAAGTAGAACCAAAAGTCCACTTAGTCCAGTATTCTATTCTATTCTCACATTGGTCTATAGAAAGCCTGGTATGAATGAGGACATGAACAAAGCAACAATCTCCCCATTTATCATTCTCAGCATACCACCTCTGACACTGGAGCTAGTATATAGCAAACATGTCTGGTAGCCACTGATAGATAGGCTTATCCTCCATTAATTTGTGTAATCTCTTTTTAAAGACATCCAAGTGGATAGCTGTCACGACATCTTCAATAGGTTAACCATGCACAGTTTGAAGAAGTACCTCCTTTGCAAGTAGCTCAGGTTGAGGCACCTGAATCTTGTAGATTCCACCTACCTACAGCAGCCCTCCATACCATATCCCAGTCTGTTACAGAGAGTCCCTCACCTATCAGAAACAGGCTTTTAGGGTGTGGGCAGAAGGCTTAAATGGGATGGTGGGAATTGGCAAAAACCAGGCGCTTTGTCTTGTGTAAATGAAAGCACTTTCTGCTAGGGCAAAGCTACTATCGGATACAACTCATGATGATTAGTTTCTTAAAAAGTGACTTACAGGTGTATTCTTCATCCCTGGGTCCCTAGATATATCACCACCATCATAATCAATTTTATTAATCACCATTCACCATCAGGTCTGTTTTTACATCAATTTAACATTCAGAATAGAAAACAGTTAAAACAGATTACAGTCAACAAGAATAGAGAGAGTCCCAAATCTCCAGCCAGCTTCATCAATGGTCAAGGATGAGGAGAATTGTAGACCAGCAACATTTGCCCATCCACCAGGGTTGTATAATACTACCTTACAACGTCAAGTATTTCAAAGTGTGTTATACATGCCTGGCAGGGTCTCAATCTCTAATTACAGGGAGACACCAAAGAAATTGCAGTCAGGATGCAAGATTTACAGGGAGTTTCAAAGATATACTTTTGGACCCAATATTAAATTGAAAACGATCTTAATAGCATTTATTGTTTCTTATTTTTCTCTTAATAACTAGGGCAGAGCTGAAAGCAAGCATTTTTTTACAAGCATTTTTTTTTAAATAAAAAGCATTTCACAAGCACTTTTTAAAATAAAAAGTCTATATTTTGGGCATTTCAGGAGTAAGGGGCTGAAAGCATGATGTCCCTTTCTCATACCTGCCATTTGGATGGAAGCAGCATGACAGAGAGAAAGTCTGTTTTGGTACAGTTTCTTTTCTCAAATCAGCCTTCCTAGGAACTGTAATGTTGCTATGCAGCCAATCATAGTTGGCTATGTGATTATGACACTAAGGTGGGCGGTCTCACTGTGAATTGGCTTCATTTGGCGCAGGGCAGTTTACAAAAATGAGGTAATATAAGCATATAATGCACGATAAACAGAAACATTAAAACAGTTCTCATAAATTACAAAATTAAAAGCATTCTAAAAACGATTTAACTCACTAGCTTTTAAAAGTCTAAGAAAAAAACCTGTGTTTTTACCTAGTTTCTAAAAGAATATAAGGCCACCCCTGTTCTGTGAAACAACATTCCTGTTGAGATACAAACAAGCACTGACCACTTGTACTTTCTGGAAACAACTTTTTAAGGCATTGACTGTGTGTGTGTGTGTGTGTGTGTGTGTGTGTGTGTGTTAAAAAACCTACTAACCCTGATGTCTATGTTCTACCTGTAGTGTTGAATGCAATATGCTTCTGACAACCAGCTGCAGGAAACTATATTAGGGGAGAGTGCTGTTGTACTCCAGTCCTGCTGGAGGGCTTCTCAAACAGGATGCTGGTCTAGATGGACCACTGGCCTCCCCCAGCAGGGTGGTTCTTATGTTCTTGTACTTGGTTGTCCTTGTATTTTTTCTTTCTTTAAAAAATGCATTTCAGCTTTCCCCCCCCGGCTATGTTTGCAAATCACTTTGGGACTTATACGCAGAAAGCAATTCACAAACTAATTACTACTACTACTACTACTACTACTACTAATAATAATTTCATTGCATAGACATGGAGCCACCATGAAAAAGACCCTTCCATGAATTGTGCTACTTGCTCCGTTTAACTCATTTGACGGAAGCTAGTAGTAGTCGATATACCGCTTGGGAAAGAAAGGGCACCCTGCATGCAAGGAGATCGCTGGAGATGAGCGAGCCAGCTCCATCCAACATCAATTCCCATTTCTGTTGCCTTCCGACTTGTGGGTTGTGACTGAATGCTGCAGGAACCCCTTTTTGTTTCTGTGGAGGCTCCCAACAAGTTTTAAAGCTCTGCCTAATCGGGGTTCGGAAACTCTTGGGTAGCCCCCATGGAAACAAAAGCTTCAGCACATCAAACTGCTACCTTCTGACTCATGGCATGAGTAAAGGTGTCAGAGCGGGTGGAGCCAATGCATTTGTACCTGGCGCCTCCATCCCTTTACCATCTGAAGAGAGCCACAGTCACCTTTTGATGCTAGAATATATGCTGATTAAAATGGAATGTCCAGACCTTCTTGATTGATTGATTGATTGATTGATAGATTGAACACCCAGAAACCTCTTTGTTTCGGGTGGCATATGAATGCAAAAAACGAACAGACAAACAAGCAAGATTACTTTTCTCTTGACTTCTGTTTAGTCTCAAATCTTTTTCACTGAAATTTCTCCAAGTGTTTTTTTTAAAAACCTCTTGTATTAAAATTAGACTTGGATTTTGAGATTCTCTCTTTCTTATTTTATCCTACCTAATCACTCTCCTCCTTGTATGTTCAAATTGCAGGATGGCGATTTCTTCTTGAAGTTTTTCAAAAGGATGGATTTGAAACAGCGAGCAAACCTGGGCTTAAGCAAAGCAAGATTTATCACCCTTTTGTGAGTTCAGTTATCACTATAAATAGAAATTGTTTTAAAAGGTGTTATTTAGTAGTTTTCATTATGCAGCTGTCTATTTAAATCATTTAATTCTGACACCTAATCTAACTCCCGGTCTCCATCAGAGACAAATAAGAAACCATATGTGTAAAGCATCTGTGAAAATCTTCCATTTATTTATGAGAGCATTAAAGAAAGACTCTGATGTCAGTTACTTAACAATAATAGACGTTCCTTTACACCTATAGTGCAGAGTTATTTGGGCATATCCCTCCGTGGTATCTTATACCTACTGCTGTTTCCTTCATTATATACAGATGCACAGCAGTGGAGACAGTAATAGTCTTTCTTAATTAAATAAAGCTAAATGTTAATTAGTCAGAAAATTTGATTTATTTTGAGCACACAAAACTTTTCATTGTGTATCTCTTCTTTGCTAAAGAACAGGTTGTATAGTCATTTAGAACTTTGCATTTCCCCCTTTATTTCGGCTCTGTATTTGGAGTCTTGTGGTGGGATCTAATCGTCATAGAGAAATTATAGGTCTACAGATGTTTTCAAGATGTTACTCTGTCAGTAGCAGATTATCCCCTGTAGCAAAATCTCATTAAAGTGCAATTTACAGAGCTCTGGTGATGTTGCCATCAACCAAAATTAAAGGCATTAATTTTTCAAAGTTCACGGAAGTCCTTACATAAATGATGTAGCAGTTTGCAAGAACAATTTACAGAAGTGTTATTTGCCGAATTAACCTACATTAACAGAACAAATGTTGGAAGGGTAGAAGGAAGGGTTGGGCAGCGAAATTGCAGCTGTTTGCATTTTGTGTAAGGTGCTAGGTACCAAAAAGAAAAAGAGAGAGAAGTGTGTTGAAATGTAACAATGATTGCATGTTGGGTGAAAGGACGGGGAGGGGAATACAAGCACCTGAACTCTTGCTTTAAAGAGTTAAGCCTATAATAGAGTGATCACCAGTCAGGGACACCCAGGGAGACCTTAAATTCCACTTTGAAACATCTGTACTCAAGATCTTTTAAAATAGTCCCATTTAGAGAATGGGTTTATGTAGCTCATGTTGCGAATATGCCTCTTCAATATGTTACCACATGTTTATGCAGGTATTTATTGGCTTAGGTGGTCTTATACTGACAGGGAGCCTAGTGGTTACATGTAGAGTACATCAGAAAAGGCCACGCAGTATTGATCTGCACCATAGGTTTAAAGCACATAAAACACATATTTAAAGCACATGACTTCACCCAAAGAGTTCTGGGAACCATAGTTTCGCCCTCAGAGAGCTACAGTTTCCAGTACCCTTAACAAACTGCAGTTCCAAGGATTCTTTGGAGGAAGTCATGTGCTTTAAATGTGCATTGCATGTGCTTTCGCTCATGGGTAGGCAAACTAAGGCCCGGGGGCCAGATCCAGCCCAATCGCCTTCTAAATGCGGCCCACAGACGGTCCAGGAATCAGCGTGTTTTTACATGAGTAGAATGTGTGCTTTTATTTAAAATGCATCTCTGGGTTATTTGTGGGGCATAGGAATTCATTCACCCCCCTAAATATAGTCCAGCCCTCCACAAGGTCTGAGGGACAGTGGACCAGCCCCCTGCTGAAAAAGTTTGCTGACCCCTGCTTTAGATGGATGGTGTGGATCTGCCCAAGGTCTCATGGCAGGAGATAAAATAGTTTATTATACAGTATACGTACACTCATCTAGATAGCTGTCTAAAGATTTAGATATTGGAAATATGAATATCATCTTTAGAAAATAACAAATTGATCTATGGGAGTAAGTTTCCTCCATCCCACACTCCCATGGAAATCCGTATTAGCACCTTGGCTCAAGACAGTATTTAGATACGTGTAGTCTTACAATATGCATAATGAAATATTTGCTTTCAGTAGCAAAATTCTTACTGATGTGGAAAGACCCAGGGTTCGATGCTGGGAAAATTGGCCTCTTATTTAATAGCAAACACTGTTAGTAATTATTATACTGACTTCATATATCTTTAAAAAGTATCCATTGTGCATCCAATGTATCTGTGTATATGAGTTCTCTGCAGTGTTAAAGTTTGGTCCACTCGCTGATCTAAAAGTTTTAAGATTTTTTAAAAAGTTGGTATTTCTTTGTTTAAATTGGATGTTCACTCACATCTGAAACAGAATTCTTACTTAATTAGGTGAAGTTTACTTCAGTTCTTGTAAACACTCTAGGAAGACTATGGGATCATTAGGAAGAGTAGCTTGTGATCACAGTGATCCTAAAATGAGACTGATGGATTTGTGGTACGGATTCAACGTTCAATTAAGCCTTTGGGAAGCATTGTATGCAATTATATGGACTACTGTGATCTCATTTGATGAGCATGGAGCTCAGTGCACCTAATGAACTTGTCTACGAAAATTCATGTATCACTAAATTAGGTAGTCATTAAGATGACTCTTTGCCATCTTTGACTGTTATAGATACTTATGCAAGGATTCCAAAAACAAGGAGAAATTAAACAGGAGCAATTAACTGAATGTGGTGGACTCTCCTTCACTGGAGGTTTCTAAGCAGAGGTTGGATGGTCATCTGTCATGGATGCTTTAGTTGAGATTCCAGCATTGCAGAGAGTTGGACTAGAAGATCATCAAGGTCTCTTCCAACTCTACAATTCCATGAATGTATGAGTGGCCTAACTAGATAGCTGGTATAGAATAACTCCCATATCTGTAACACTCTCATGTCTGTGCAGTAACAGGACATCCTGGTCTTCCATTAGTGGTTCGGGGCATCTCTGGTTTCAGTCACTGGTTTGGTTTGGTTTTGATCACTGGAGCTATCTGAAATTTTATGTGGTTTGGCATTGGGTGGAATATATGCAGCCTTTATGTGCTTCTCAATATTTTTGTTGCTTTGCTATTTTTGCCATACTACATTTCCCCTGTGCACTTAAAGTCAGAGCGCAATTGCCAGAATGCTCTTCTCCATAAAAATATGTTGTTCCAGTATTTTAGTGACATTGATTTTGTGTTTTAGGAAAATATGTGCTTAAATGAACCGAAGATTAGTATACGACTGGGGTGTGAATTATAAGGATTGGTAGCACACTTAATAGACCAAAGTCTTCCATGGATATTAGAAGTAATTAAAATGATAATAGAATGCTAATAATATACCCCTTAGCCCACTTGAACATCTATAAGTCACACTGCCCACTATGGGACTCCAAGGGGTGCATACATTCAGGACGCTGATTTTTAAAATATTTTTGGATGAACTTCTAAATCGATAAAAGTTGACGACTTAAGCTCCCATTGATTTCAGTGGGCTGTAATCTTGATCTTGTTATCTACAAAGTCAATGCTTTCTCTGTATGGCCTTTCCTTGCTGTCAGAACAAGCTGCCTCTAGAATTTATCTTGTTTAAAAGTAGAGGTTTAATGCAGTGGTGGACCCTTGGGGAAAAAACCCTCCAGTGTCTGTCAATGACCTGATTAAGCCATTTATAGGCTTCCTTCAACTTTCAATTAAAAATCTCAGCTACCTTTATTAACAGACTCAGAGCGCTTCAGAGACTATGTTGTCAGTCCCATGAGTGGTCTCTTTCATTGAGCATTTATCTCATATCTCTGCCTGTTCATCCCTATGAACTGTCCCTACATGAGAGATGTTGGGTGCTAAAAGCCTTTTTTTTGTTTTTTTAAAAAAGGCTTTTAGTACATGCAATGCTCTCAAATTAGTTCAGCAGTCTGAATCACAAAATAAGTCCAACTAGGATAAAAAACAAACAAACTGCTAGAGAAAAGCAAAGAAAAATTAGAAAACGTTTGAAGTAAATTAGAAGCTTTTAATCCAACTTGTATTCTAGAGTGGGCTGAAATTGTTTTTAGGGTTTTTTATGCTTTAGGCTGCAATTTAAATTTCTATGAAGTTTGTTGCAGACTTTCTGTTAACTTCTATTGGATTGGGATTGTCCTCTGAAACTTGCAACTTTGGTTTCCTTTTCAGGGTAATTTTATTTGGGCTGCATACACACACCACCTTATTCTAGAATCCCTGGAGACTGTGCAGGTGTTTCCTACATAGTCCACACACAATCTGCATCTAATACCTATCTTTTACCCTTGAGAAATTGTTGTTGTTGTCATTGGCATCCTTCTGTCTCATTCCGGAAATGAAAGCTCATGGCAGATTGATTCTGCATTACTCTGCAGTGTGTCCATTTGAAAAGAGATGTAGGCTGTCTAGGCAATGGGAGACTCTCTATCCCTGTGTTACAAGGGATTCAAAGTAAGTAGGCAAAACACTTCAGGAGGCAAGAGGGTTTGATAGAGAATACATTTAGAGGAAGGAGCTGTAGCTCAGTGCTAGAACATGTGCTGTGTATGCAGAAGATTCCAGATTTAGTCCATGGGCGTAGCCAGGATTTTTGTTGGGGGGGGGCAGAACCTCAGTTTGCTATGTATTTTTATTGATTTGGGGGTGGGCAGTTGCCCCTCCCTGCCCCCTCCTTGGCTACTCTCATGGTTCAGTCCTCACCATCTCCAGTCAGTGCAGACAGAGCATGTGCCATTATAAGGCAGCTTCCTATGTTCCTAGTCGAAATAAGCAAAAAAATATCTTATTGCAGCAGAAAGTAGTGAAGGACACAAGAAGGCAAAAAGTGTTTTTGTGTATGAATACACCCAGTAGTTACAACAGTCTATCTTTAAGTATGATTTCATCATTTTACTTATGTAAAGGGTCATGCTAATTTTAAATGTACCCAGTTAAATGTCTGTTGGCAATATTTGAGAATTTCTTTAAACCAGTTGTTTTCAATCTTCTAATTAATGGACTAGTTTAGAAGTCTGATTTGTTAGGCATTAAATAACCTACATGTACAAACGCTTTTGAACACCCTGTCCCACATGTGTGTATGATTTGAAAGATGTGAGAGTAAAAAGTTTTTTTAAAGTGGTTTATTGCTGTAAATTTCCTACTCATTTGAGAACAATTTCATGTAGTCTGAATTCTAAAAAATTTCCTATGTAAAATTTTTAGCCTAGATGTTGACCTAATTCTGCTGCCCATTCCAACGATGAAATGTGTTGACTTCAATGATGCCAACCATTAATTTATTAATGATTATAATTATAACCTCTTAATTTAGCCACAATAGGTTGGCCCGTGTGCCAAAGGGAGAAGAGGCTAAAGATCAGTCAATGCAGAACGGTTCCTAGAGCTTAATGTATATTCTGGCCATCAGATCAATTGAAGATCAAAGGAAACATTTTCTCTACTGTGACTGTTTTCGTTCTCAACACTCTTGACATCAGTGAATCCAAGAGAGCAATATATCAAATATGGGATTTTTTTCAAGGCCCCTTCCACATGTGCATCATCAGTCCTGTGAGAAAAGGAAAAAAACTATGGTGTCCACTCTTCAACCTCTCCCCAGAGGAGACTGTGAATATAAACTGAAAGCAAATTTAAGGCATCAGTTAAATTTCCATACTCCTTTCTGGCCTATGCCAGGTCTGGATTCTGCCAGGAGGGTCCAAATGCTTCCTTCAGTGGAGAAAGTGAACTTTGGATCTAAACCATACATTGAAAACGCCCACTGTAGAAGTGAAAACGAGAAAGAAAAAAGTTGTATCAGCATTTGACAAGTGGTCTCAAATCACCCCCCAAAAATGTTTTAAGCCACCTTATAAATAATACTATAGAAAACAAGATGAACATGACTATTTAGTGCTAACAGTTCTGAAATGCATGGGGATAAAATATGTACACCGGCCAAACTTCATGGAACTTCAGAACTATGCTCATTTGTAACACACACAAGATATATGTATATATAGATATAGATATATAATGAAATATTGGTTTTAATAAGGCATTTAAGCAAAGGAAGCTGTTATATTTTTTAAAAGGAGTATCATAGTATTAAATAAAATGATTTGAGAAAAACAAGCTCCCTTGCAGCTTTTTAATAAATGTTTCAACTTAAATCAACTTTGATGTGAGCTTTGAGAAAAATGCGAGACCCACATGAGAACAGCTGAGAGTCATTCAAAGTCCCAAAATGAAATGCATTAACTGCTGTTCACAATTAACAAACAGTTCCCCATTCTTTTCACCTATAAGTTCCTGATTAATGGACAACCCCCACCCCCCTTTGCTGGTTTTGGCACATTCTTTCTGCAATTTATTCTTTAAATGTGAGTCAGACAATAAATGGTTTGCACAGTTCATAGAGAGACGGACTGCGTGGCATACCAGCTTCTATTTGGAGCCTGACGTTGAGTCAGCAATCAAATACAGGCTCTGTAGAAAAATACCTTGTGTATGAAGTCTGACGATGATTGTCACTTGTAATCAACAGCTAGGGATCACATGGGGTTACATTAAGCAGAATGTTCCAAGCTGCCCTTTTGTTTCCCCCCTTTTAGAGCATTATCAAAATGGTTGCATCGTGATCGATGTCCACTTAAGTTTGTTCATTGGGAACTGGTTCCAGCAGATATATGTTCATACTAAGAGGCAAAGAAGCAATGCTTCTCTGATGTGGAAGATTAACTTACTTCAACAACTTGGTAATCAGTTTATGCAATTATCAAGCTGTTAAAATCAAATTCCAAGATGTGTTAATGCAAGTAAATTTACTATCACCTATCTGAAATGGTTTCAGACTACTCTTATATTTGGATTTCATTGCAGCTGAGATTCTGGTTTATTCTTCCATATTTATTAATTTGGTCAAAGTCAACTGAGGTTAACTGACTGGTTGCTAATAGTAATAGTAATAGTAATAGTAATAGTAATAGTAATAGTACTGTAATAATAATACTACTAATAAAATAATAATAATAATAATAATAATAATAATAATAATAATAGTTATACCCTACTCACCTGATTGGGTTCCTCCAGCCATTCTGAGCCATTTGCAACAAATTATAAAACCACAGTAAAACATCAAACGTTACAAACTTCCCTATACAGCGGTACCTCGGGTTAAGAACTTAATTCATTCTGGAGGTCCGTTCTGAACCTGAAACTGTTCTTAACCTGAGGTACCACTTTAGCTAATGGGGCCTCCTGCTGCTGCTGCACCACCGCTGCACAATTTCTGTTCTCATCCTGAAGCAAAGTTCTTAACCTGAGGTACTATTTCTGGGTTAGTGGAGTCTGTAACCTGAAGTGTCTGTAACCTGAGGTACCACTGTACATCTAAAAGTCAGACAGTTGTTTGACATGTGATGGAAGGGCATTCCACAGGGCAGGCAGGACTAATGAGTAACCAGCTTACTTCATTTTTAGCTGATCTAACTGAGGGTGAAGCAACTGTTTGATACTCTGTAAGAAGTCTCTCTCTCTCTCTCTCTCTCTGTGTGTGTGTGTGTGTGTGTGTGTGAGAGAGAGAGAGAGAGAGAGAGAGAGAGACTTCCAGAGCCCCTTCCAATTTGGTGATTGTAAGACTGGGATCTGGGCAAGGCTCTGCTAAAGTGGTCAGACCAGCAGGACTGCTAGGGATTATCTTAATGGCCCTAGCAAGTATCTCTTTTGTTAGGGAAATTATAGGCTGATGGCGCTCAAGAACTGGCTAAGGAAAGTGTGATTCATCTTCTCTCCTCTCCCAGCTGGGGATGATGAAAGCTAGGAGTCTGTGTGGAGCATAGACTGGCAGTTTTGATTGCCAGGGAGACAGGCAGAGAAGGAAGTCAGAGAGGTGGGCTTTGACTCTGAAAAGCATCATGGGGATGCCTGCTATCTCCTTAGGATCTGCTGTGAGAGCAGAGGATTTGGACAATCTATTGGAGTGTTTAAGCCAGGGGTCACCAACCTTTTGAGGCCCGTGGGTACTTTTGGATTTTTGTGTAAGTGCCCTGGGTACCACCCCTCTTGGCTCACCTCTTCCCCCCTTCCCCAAGAGACAGAGTGTGAGTGTACACCTCTCCCTTTCTTTTTATTATTTTGTTCATTTCATATAAATTAATAAAACATATTGTTTAGGTTGTGCAAATTTAGGTTTGCCATATGTCCTCTTTTTCCAGGACACATCCTTTTTTTCATGGATAGAGTCATCATAGCGATCCATAGTTAAAAGTAGTAGTCAAATGTGTCCTCTTTTTTGCTCTTCAGAATACGGCAACCAAAACCAAAACACAGCAATAGAATCAAAGCAAAATGCATCAAAGAAACAGAAGAATTATTGTGGGTCATCTGACAAAAGGAATATAAAAAAGAGTAAATCACATTCTTTTCTAAGGGATCTGGGTACATGTTGACTTCAATGGAATTAACTTGAGTCTTGAAAGCACAGAGCTGAAAGAGAACCTGGGAAAAAGGTCCAATAATAAATAAATCTGCCTAAAAGCCCGTAATGTATTCTTCTGACTGTATGAAGAAGTGTGCCTTTTTCATGTGTCTTTTTCTGTTTCTGTAGAGTTCTTAGGAACAATGGATGCAATTTTTTTAAAATTGCATGTTGAACTTCTGTTATTCCTGGAGGCTCCCTAAATGTTTTAGCATCTTGATCTTCTAGTGTTCTAAATGAGTTGGGAGTCTCCAAAATCATGTATATGTTAGTCAAGTACAAGAGCATAAAGGAGGAGCCACATGATAATAGGGGTGGAGTTAAAAGTGTGGCTACACACCCACTTCTATTTATGTTTCCTTTTCATAGCAATGATGCACACAGAGGGCTAAAAGAGGCATTGCTACAGGCCTTGCTACTGACACTCAAGGCCCAGAGGTTTTACATGTTCGACCATTCACAAAATTCTTTAAAGTTTCTGGTAGGTTATTCCTGAAAAAAGAAAAGGTACAGAAACCAAGACTTAAATGAAAGGGACAGAGAAAGTTATGTCCCAAAATATGTGTGATGTGTTATGATAACTTTTAAAATAGCAACAACTGAAATTTGGTGTGAAACAAAATATATTTCATTTCAAATACTATTTTTTTTAAAGCCTGTTTACGTACTAAAAAGGAACAACATAACAGTTTATGATCATATTGTGTTGTTGACTTACATTTATAGGATTAGACTATGACACCATTTGCACTAGATATTATTGAAGCCATAATTTTAATCAGATTCACCAGCAGTTTCTTCTGTGTCCTCGCCTTTCTAGCTGCATGCGAAACCATACACTGTTACACATTCTAAGCCACATCTATGGGATGAGCAAACCATTGTACCATCTGGACACCTGCTTGAAATCAGATTACATTAAGCACATTATTCAGGGTTGCCATATTTCAAGAAGTGAAAATCCGGACACAAACAAATTGTCGACATTTTTCTTAAAAACATTCTCCAAAATACAAAAATCCATGATTCTTCGCTTATGTTGCCAAGGACAAGCTGCTGCTTTTTGCAAAATGCCCCCTCCCCCTGGACGTCACTTCTGCCATTGAAATCAAGGAAATATGGCACTCATAACATTACCAGGAACAAGCACCTTATCAGACATAGTAGGAAGAAACCTCAGTTTTCCAACCATACTCTTTCAGATCTTGTGTGCGTAGCAATGTATGTAGCTTGGTGAGTTTATCCACCTCTAATCTTTGTCAATTCATTATTATTGCTTATTATTACTTACCTTTTGTAATCTGGCTTTTTATGGTGTCATTCGAAAGTTAGCTGTGCCATGGTCAAAGGAAGCAGACATGCTTATCATACCCACATGTAGGAACAAA
This sequence comes from Podarcis pityusensis, assembly GCF_964106645.2. Lineage (NCBI taxonomy): Eukaryota > Metazoa > Chordata > Lepidosauria > Squamata > Lacertidae > Podarcis > Podarcis pityusensis. The sequence continues at coordinate 25,536,165 of NC_138032.1, forward strand.
TTGTGGTGAACTATATTTCCCCCCCAAAAGTCTCTTATATTTGACAAGCTTATATTGACTTTTACTTCTGCTTTTGGAGTTTATATGGACCTTGTTTGAGTCTTCTCCACTCCCATGTTGAACAACACAGGAGCAAAGAGCTGGACCGTGTCAAAGTAGGCCTACCATAACAATTCATGCTGTTCCCCTGATGTCTGCGCAGACAGGGTTTGCAGATCCCCTGGAAGTCTTCATGCCTACATCTATATGCACCAAGGTCTCTCTCCACAGACATTTTGGTGTATGCACAATATCAAGTGTGCAATATTAATCTGGGGCTACACCTGCAGACCCACTCCTTGCTCTCCTATTGTTCAAAATGGGATAGAAAACAACTGAGCAGGGCTATAAATGTTTGCCATGTTTGGCTTTATGTGTCACCAGAAGGAAGCATCGGAAGGACGTTGGTATCATCTGTCACCAGTGTCACCTCCTGATTTTGAGAGGCAATCTGTAGGGCTGATACGACCATCTGTGTATCAGCATCTTGATGACTCATACATGGTAATCACTCAAAAGGGATATGCAAAGGAGTGAACTGATCTGTATTTTGTGGCTTTGCGAGAAAAGCCCTTGGTTGGGATGTTTTGCCAATTGCTTCAGTTAATTTCACATTTAGCTGATACAGGATTGTTGGATCTTGGTGCTTGTGATCTTGGGGGAAGGTTCCCCCCACCTCATAATGGTCAAGCACTTGACTAGGGTGACCTTTTTGGGGGGGCATCAAGCAATATTGGCTATCACTAACTAAATTTGCTCTACTGAGGCTGATGGAGTAGAACGCTTAAGTGTAAGACAAATGTTACTCTCCTTTCAGTCACTATTGAAGCTTGAGGAAAGTTGATTCTGTTGACAATTGTGTTGATGCAGATCCAATGCCTATTCTACCTAAAACCGCCACGTTATGAGAAAAATCAGCAACCATTTTTGCAAAGCACCTAAGTACAAACATTCATTGTTGTTGATGCAATTGTTCATCACATACCACGATTTAGTGCTTGTGCTTGTTAACTTTACTTTATGTTACAGAAACCCCCCACAGAGACAGTTCAGTCAGAAGCCATTTTGAGCTAAACATGTGTTCCATTTCTAGGCCAATTTCAAAAAGAGAGAGCAGGGACTGAAGCCTGGGCTTCAAAGTACACAACATGGGCTGTCCAATGACACATGCTTTAGCTCTGGTGATATCATTGTTTTAATGAGTCATAAACAAATCATTAACACCATTGTTTTGCTTGATCCAAATTCTTAATGAATGAAATCTGTTTTCTCTCTCTCTCTCTCTCTCTCTCTCTCTCTCTCTCTCTCAAATCAGAAACATTTTTTTTTGATGTTGCAAGAATGAAATGCTTCTTCTTTTCGATTAGTGTTCGGAGCATTGTGTAGTCAGGTTGTGTTACATCAGTTTCAACTATTGTGGTGTGACAATGTGGGAAAGATGCTCAAAGGGGCAGGCCTACCATATGCACAGTCTTGACCATGAGAAATTAGGGACCAACTGGGTAAGCCCAGGGAGTGGTGAACACCTTGCTATGGTGGAGTGAAGCACCATCTACCCTTGAAAAGACAATGGTGGGCTCCTACTCAAGAGGACCTCTTTGAACCCAGAAGTGTTGAACCACTATGCCCCACCTGCTAATATCCCTGTTTCAGGCAAGGTACCCAAGAGTGTGGTGGGAGTTCAACTACAGTCATGCTTGGAGGAAATGGATACAGTGGTACCTCGGGTTACAAACACCTCGGGTTACAAACCCTTCGGGTTACAGACTCCGCTAATCCAGAAATAGTACCTCGGGTTAAGAACTTTACCTCAGGATGAGAACAGAAATCACGCGCCGGCAGTGCAGCGGCAGTGGGAGGCCCCATTAGCTAAAGTGGTACCTCAGGTTAAGAATGGTTTCAGGTTAAGAACAGACCTCCAGAACAAATTAAGTTCGTAACCAAAGGTACCACTGTATTCTAAATCAATGCACTTCAGACTCAGGTATGGCATTAGGATTGTCTAGGTTCTCCTAACTCAGGCATCCCCAAACTCGGCCCTCCAGATGTTTTGGGACTACAATTCCCATCATCGCTGACCACTGATCCTGTTAGCCAGGGATGATGGGAGTTGTAGTCCCAAAACATCTGGAGGGCCGAGTTTGGAGATGCTTGTCCTAACTGATGACCTCTAATGGGGGAGGAGATAGGGTCATTACCCTTGACCTCTCAGTGGGTTTTGATAGAATTGATTGTGGTATCATCATGGAAGAAGCAGTTCAGATTCTGGCCCATTGCCTGCAGGCAGTAACAGGCTGGATGTGGGCCAATAAAGTGAGTCCGGCTAAGACAGAAGTGCTATGTGTGGTGGGTTGTTAGATCCAGGAACTGGGGACATGAACTGCTCTGGTCAGGGTTGCACTCCTTTTGTAAGAAGAAGTGCTTAGTATGGAGTTGTTGCTGGATCTAACCTTGCCACTTAAACCCAAGTGACTTCAGTGGCTAGGTGTACGTACCTCCAGCTGTGGCTAGTTTGACAGCTGCAGCCATTGCTGTATAGACAACTTTCAGTAGCAATTTCCAGAGCAATGTGCTCTTGAAGGCAGCCCAGAGATTGCAACTGGTACAGAATGCAGCAGCTAGGATGCTGGATAGACACTGTTGACTGGATACACATAACAACAGTTTTAAAACATCTGCACTGTTTCTGTTTCACTTCGTAGCCCAAATATAATCGGATATATAAAATCCTGACTGATATAGTTTCCATATAGCTGCAAGAAGTCCAAATCAACCTGCTTGGGTTTTGTCAGGGACCGAGCTGAGGAGAGCTGCACAGATGAGGAATGGTGGGAGCCTCCCCATCTCCCTGCTCCTGGTTAGGATCCTGAATCTTCCGAGGAGCAGTGGGACAGTTTAGATTTGGAACAGTGGTTCACAGAGGGACATAGTTCAGAAGACAAAAGTTGGGAAGAACTGGGGGGTGAGCAGCTAGGAGAAGAAGAACCGGGAGAGTTCTTTCACTCGAAAGCCTACATCCACCCAGCCCAAGGTCACAACGAGCAGATAAGGTGGCTGCACAAAAAACACGGTGCCTGCGAGATCACGTTGCAGGTAGGGAAGTGACTAGGGGTGAAGTGGGTGTAAAGCTTAATTGGGAGACCTTTTCTCCGAGATGTGATCATTAAAATCTCTTTAAATGATAAGAGACTAATTTTGGTTTGTTCTGCTTATCCACGGCCAAGGGGAAGGAGGAAGCCGCTTTTCCTAAGCCTGACAGGTATTTAGATTAGCAGGAGAGGTCCTTCTCACAATTCATCTACCAAGTGTGATTTCGGGGCTGGGGCATGTGAGACAGCCTTGCCTGTGGTCGTCCCCAAGTTCTGAAACATCCTTCCCTCCAAGATGCATCTTGGTCTGATGCTATATGTCTTTTGTGCCAGTGTGGTGTAGTGGTTAAGAGCAGTGGACTCGTAATCTGGTGAACCAGGTTCGATTCCCCGCTCCTCCACTTGCAGCTGCTCGGTGACCTTGGGCCAGTCACACTTCTTTGAAGTCTTTCAGCCTCACTCATCTCACAGAGTGTTTGTTGTGGGGGAGGAAGGAAAAGGAGATTGTTAGCCGCTTTGAGACTCCATAGGGTAGTGATAAAGCGGGATATCAAATCCAAACTCTTCTTCAAACTAAAGACACACCTCTTTGGTCAAGCCTTTGTAGAAAGAGGAGACACTGGGGCTTCTGCTGTTAGTAGCATCTGCCTCCTTCCATTGAATCCTGTTTTAAATTGTTTCATCATCTTTAGCCCTAGCACACTTTATTTTTAAACTATGAATACAGTGGTACCTCGGGTTAAGAACTTAATTTGTTCTGGAGGTCCGTTCTTAACCTGAAACTGTTCTTAACCTGAGGTACCACTTTAGCTAATGGGGCCTCCCACTGCTGCTGCGCTGCAGGAGCATGATTTCTGTTCTCATCCTGAAGCAAAGTTCTTAACCCGAGATACTATTTCTGGATTAGCAGAGTCTGTAACCTGAAGCATCTGTAACCCGAGGTACCACTGTAGCTGGTATGCCTGTGGGCACTGATGTGGGGGGAGAGAGGTGTTACTACATTCCCCCTATCTTTGGTGGTCCCAATCTGAACTGGCCCTCATTAGGAGATTTCTGATTTGGATAAAGACTGTGGTAGGGGCAAGGATTACATCTTCCACTGCTGGTTGTCCTGCTCTGACTACTTTTATTTTTATTTTTTTAAAATCATGCTCACCAGAGCTAAAGACATGAATCTCATTACATACCACATCATGTTATTTGCCACCTACCATAAGGAGTTAATGTTGCTTCGTGTCTCCCAGGACTGTATATAGGAAGGGTCATCTGTTTTCTCTTAAAAACATGATCGCTCTATGTCCTTGTGTACCTCTGTTCATTTTGACAAGACATGCTTGTTAAAACTGATCACTATTTAGTTCAAAGAGACATGTGTGTAAATGAAAAGGAATTTTTGCGTGAACAAGATCCTGTTACAAATTCATAGTGCTACGGGAAATATGACAGAAAGTAAAAGGTAAAGGTACCCCTGCCCGTACGGGCCAGTCTTGACAGACTCTAGGGTTGTGCGCTCATCTCACTCTAGAGGCCGGGAGCCAGCGCTGTCCGCAGACAGTTCCGGGTCACGTGGCCAGCGTGACAAAGCTGCTCTGGCGAACCGGCACCAGAGCAGCACACGGAAACACCGTTTACCTTCCCGCTATAAAGCGGTACCTATTTATCTACTTGCACTTAAGGGTGCTTTCGAACTGCTAGGTGAGCAGGAGCTGGGATTGAACGACGGGAGCTCACTCCACCGCGGGGATTCGAACCGTCAACCATGCGATCGGCAAGTCCTAGGCGCTGAGGTTTTACCCACAGCGCCACCCGCGTTCCTAAAAGGTAAAAGTAAAGGTACCCCTGCCGTACCGAAGTAGATGCGTTCAAAACACTTCTACAGTGAACTTTTGTATAACTTCCTTGTAGCCATTACAATGTCATTTAAAGTATACGCTCTGATTAGATCTATATTAGTCTCAATTGTATGTCAAATTATGTTGAAGTAGAAATAATGATTAATTTTACTATAGGAAATTTCATCGAGTTATAATAATTTCAGTCTTATCTCTTGGAACCGGATGCTTCTCCTATTGCTTTAAAGCTAATTTAGGCTACATTATATATAAAATTAAATCTTACTTTTATAGCTACACCCTTGGGGTTCAATGACAAGGCTTTATGAGCTAGAAATTAAAAGTACTGGTTGAAAATACTATTGCATCGCACAGGCTATTATTAAGGCAATTTACAAAGTTGGTATTAAAACTATGCACATTTTTCTTTGTTAGCACCCATATATTCAGCAAGCCCATGGGACAATTTGGTGTGTAATTTGGCAAATAAAATCAATTGCAAGGTAAACAAGTTTGCAGCTTTCCTGCCTGAAGAAAATTACACTGTAATAAATGGAACACTGACTTAACAGAGGGATGTTATGAATTGGAGAAAAAAATGGATTTATATCACACTTATTTAAAATGCCTTTTAAACAGGCATTCTGTAGCAACGTATCCCACAGCTATTAGTTTATATACAACATCCTTAGCACTCCTTCTGACAAAGAAAACAATATTTTTATGTGCCAGATGTCCTATTTCAGCAGAAAAATATTCTCATCTGCAGCGCCACAGATGCAGCCATCGCTCCCCCTGCATGGTCGGCGACAGTTTTACAATAATGTGGAAGTTGGGTTCATCTCGTCATCTAGATTCTAGTGCTTCACATGAGCCCTAGGGAACTTGATATTTTTTTTAATGATGTGATATTTCTCAGTAGTTCTCAAAGTTCTGTATAATTCATTTATACGGAGCATCATAAAAAGAAAGAAAGAATGAAAATGTTTGTTGATTACAAGTTGCTACTGTTTGAATAGAAGTCATATTAAAGTCATTCACATTAAAAACTTAGAGTTTAAACACACACACACACATGCATTATGAATTTATCATTATTATTTAACATTGATTTATTAGTCGCTTTGTAAACCGTTGTTGGGGGATGTGGGTGGTGCTGTGGTCTAAATGACTGAGCCTCTTGGGCTTGCCAATCAGAAGGTCAGCGGTTTGAATCCCCATGATGGGGTGAGCTCCCGTTGCTCAGTCCCTGCTCCTGCCAACCTAGCAGTTCGCAAGCACACCAAAAAGTGCAAGTAGATAAATAGGTACCACTCTGGTGGGAAGGTAAACAGTGTTTCTGTGCGCTGCTCTGGTTTCGATGTTCCATTGTGCCAGAAGCAGCTTAGTCATGCTGGCTACATGACCCGGAAAAACTGTCTGTGGACAAACGCCGGCTCCCTTGGCCTGTAAAGCGAGATGAGCACTGCAACCCCAGAGTCATCTGCGACTGGACTTAACTGACAGGGGTCCTTTACCTTTACCTTTTCAAACCATCATCTCAAGATGATCTACATATAAAATAATTAAAAACAGTTAAAAATACAAAAACAAATACATTATCAGAAGACTAAATTCTAACAAGTGGACACGCATGGATAAGACACATTTATTCAGCTGGGAAAGCCTTTCGGAACAAAAAGCATTTCGGTTCTTTCCAAAAAATGAAGATAGTTGGTGCCTTTCATATCTTGACGGGAATACTGTTCAACAGAATAAGGGTAGCCATGTTAAAAGCCCTTCTCAGCATTACTGTGGTGCAGGCTTCTGAGATCTCTATGGTGGTGAAGCTTTTGGTACTGATTGGCTGAGTTATTCCAATGTCGCAGGGGTGAAGGAGCAGGCAAAAGAAACTCTGCCTGCCAATGGTTGAGCTGTGCAGATCCTACAGAAGCAAAAGGAAGGGGAGAGTAGAAGATGCATATGCCTAGAAAAAGGGAGGCAAAGCCTGAGAAGTCATCAGACCAAGAATAGTGGTGGTGGAGGAGAGAGAGACAGAAATAGAGGCTGGGAGATGAAGTTGTACACAAGAACAAAGAGGATGGCATGAAACTGAAATAATGAAAAGGAAAGGTAGTCATGGCCAGGAAGAGCAGCTTCAAGGGAGATTGAAGCTGACATATTGTATGAAATATCTAGGCAAATATTTGGCTGCAGGTTTCTAGGGTTTCTTTAAGGCAGGTCTGGCCCTACCCAAAGGTAGAGTGAGGCAGCTGTATGAGGTGGTGGATGGTGGGGGCAGAAAATGATAGAAAGATGTCAGAGAGAGCTGTATTTGCCATGAGGCCTGTCTTTTCCTCCAAAATAGTTTGCTGCCCTTGTGTGCAGCAGAGGATGCTGCCCCAGTACAATGTCATTGGCTTTGGACACCATTTTGTCCTTTGCCTCTGGCAGCAAAATGTCTTGAACCAGTCTTGCTTTAATGTTTTTAATGAACTTATTGCATATGATAGGTCAGCATTTTCCAACCCTGGGTCCTATATGTCATTGGACTACAGCTCCCGTCATTCCTGACCAATCCCCTTGTTGGCTAGGGATGATGGGAGTTGTAGTCTGACAACATATGGGGACCCAAGGTTGAGAAATGCTGTGATAGACTGTGGTGTAATTCAAAGGACGTGTCAAAGGTGCAAAGGAATCATATAGCATTGCCTGACTGTACCATATTTGAATGGGATAGCCTTCCTGAAACTTTTCACCATGTCAACACCTCCCTAAATATAGAAAGATTAGAACTGTAGGAAACCTAGGATTTTAAAAAGATAAATCCTTATAGGAATAAATTTCAAATAACAGCACATCATGGAGAACATCTTTAACATGTAAGCCTGACATTGCATTTAGGTATTTATCGTGTACTGCCATTGGAGGCAGAAATCTTAAAGAAACATTATGAATGCTTGCTGTTAAGAATTATTATAGCAGCAAGGTAAGTTGGAAACATGTTTTACATTCCTGGTTTGTATTCTACAGTTTTCTCCAACCACGTCTCAGCTGATGCTCTTGGTCTACAACTCCTGTAATCTCTAATTATTGGTCATGCTGACTGGGGATGATGGGGGTTTAGTCATCACCTTCATATGGGTTGGGGAAGACCAGTTTACTCTATAATCAACCCAAAATTGTAATGGTTGGAATTGCAGGAAACCTGCTCCAGTTACCCTTCTGAAATTTGGATTCATGCTTTCAGAAGGGGTGACCTTGCCTGCAAATTTCATCCTATCAAAAGGGGGGGGGGGATGAGTAAATTTCTCAATGGTGAATGATGCAGATGCCAAGATGAACCTGGCAGCCTAAAAGCACCTTAGGCCAAGGCAGACTTATTTTATGAAGACCAAAAAGAGCCTGAACCAAACCTTGTGACTGATGTATGCCCATAGTAATAACCACTGAAAAACCAATTTATATAAACTATAACTTTTACTCCAAGGAAAGGAAAAGAGAAAAACCGATTTTCCCAATACCATGAGATTTGTGACTATTTAAGGACGAAAGCACAATTAAACAGGATTATGTGTGATACTGTACTGGATTTTTGGCAGTTCTTTTTATAGACTTTATTTTCGTTCTGTTAGGGGAAACACCATTTTCTTTGAAAACTGCAGCATAATGCAAGAACTGCCATCAGTAGGCATTCATATTTTATAGCCCTGGGAACAGTTAATATATAATTAATTTGATTATAGAAGAAGTAATTCAATTTTATATTGCCTACATTAATTTATTAAATACTGCACAAGATCATACATTAGGAATGCACTGGGAAATGGAACAAACACCCCAAATGTTTAACATGTTTATAGGATGTAAAAAGATTTTTTAAAAAACAACCCCCACACATTTTGCATTATGTAATGCACCAATCAACCTGCTGAGATTACATTGCAAAAGCTTTTTTGTATTGAACAAATGGAGCTTGATTTTTAGTCTTCTGGAAGAATTTGAACTTGCAATACTATACACTTATAAATAATACATTCTTGTTGCTATTGTTATTGTGGACCACAGATCAAAGTCCTAAATTATGCAGCGACATTAAATATAAAAGTCCCCTAGAACTAATAATCACCAAGGCAATTGGTATTTAAATATCTTGGTGGATTTGAGTAGGTCCTGATTTATTTTTTTATTTTTTAAAAAAATATAAAGCCCCTTTAAGATGAAGAAAAAGAAGGTTTGAGGTGGGAAATGGGTCTTGTTAAAGCTTGCATGAATCCATATGGGCTTACTGTATCCATTTTTACATTGTTATTATTAATAATATTATCATTCATTGTATTTATTAGTTGCTTTTCCTATAAGGTAACTCAGAGTGACTTATATTTATAAGGTAATGCGTGCTAGAGTTTGCCTTTGAAATATGTGAATAACTTCATAGTGGGGCTGTAAGCTTTAACCAGCTTAATTGGGGGATAAATCAACTGAAATTTTAGTTGATTGATCAGGGAGGGCCAAATTGTGGAGTGAATGCACACAAATGAATGTAATGAAGTTGCAACATGTCAGGCTTAAAAAAAATACGTATATGTGAAAAGCAGCCTTGGGAGTAGCGATAGACCCCTGTTTTTTTGTCTGTGTGCTTTGCAGTTTCCAAGTTAAGCACTGTTTTGTTGCTACAATGTTATTTGTTGCGGACTCTACATGTGCTGATTCACTGAAATGCATATAATGATTTGTAGTTATACAGCATACAGCATTTATACTAATCTTGTAATGCAATTAACACATCTTTAGATGCATATATTTTCTTGTTTTCTGCACCCTGGTCTCTTCCATCAACCTAATTTGGCTTCCTTCTTGCTTATCTAACTGACATTTCTGCTTCTACCTCCTTTTTTGGGCTTCATCTTTAACTCCCTTGATTAATTTTCTATCTTCCCTTTGTTTACAAAACAAAACAAAACCAGACCTTGAGCTTGTCCTTGGGCTGCTCTAATTTGGGGGGTTAATTTTTCTAAAAAAGCAATTTGCCACACTTTGTAATATCATAGCTCTAAATCTACTCCTTTAAAGTCGTTCCACATGCAGGCAATAATGACTCTGGCCCCATTTCTGCCTAAATGGGAATTCAGCATAAGTCATACACTTCTTTTTATCCTATGTGACACACCTTCACATAGAATCCACACCTGTCTATACTCAAATTAGTACTGTATGGGAAGTTCTCTGACTGGTTAGTTAAACTACAATTCCCATCATAGGCCATGACTGGCTGAGACTGATGGGAGCTGGAGACTATTAGGGTGGCTACTTCTGGCTCAGGGGAACCTCCAAGCCAGGATAAGGAGTGTGAGTGATTGTTACTTTTAGACTGTAGACCACCCTGTGATATTCGGTTGAAGGGCAGCGTAGAAATTTAATAAATAATTATACTCAGCTTGTTTTTCAAGTATACTAAGAATTTTCTTCATGTGCTTAGACTTTGCAGAGAAAGCATATTGGAGCAGTTTTGTGGATTGTGCTCCTTCAGTTCAGTAGTTTAAGAGATGTGTATGTGTCTTGTGGGACGCGGGTGGTGCTGTGGGTTAAACCATAGAGCCCAGGACTTGCCGATCAGAAGGTCGGCGGTTCGAATCCCTGCGACAGGGTGAGCTCCCGTTGCTCGGTCCCTGCTCCTGCCAACCTAGCAGTTCAAAAGTGCGGCAAAGTGCAAGTAGGTAAATAGGTACCGCTCTGGCGGGAAGGTAAACGGCGTTTCCGTGCGCTGCTCTGGTTTGCCAGAAGCGGCTTATTCATGCTGGCCACATGACCCGGAAGCTGTATGCCGGCTCCCTCGGCCAATAAAGCGAGATGAGCGCCGCAACCCCAGAGCCGTCCGCGACTGGAGCTAACGGTCAGGGGTCCTTTTTATGTGTCTTTTGCATATTTCTAAAACCCAGCCACTCCATTTGTGTCACCCTCATATGAAAATTGTGCTGCAAATCTCCAATTCTGCAAGCTTCAGCATATATGCATACTTTTATTCCTATCAGGATTTGTTTGAAAGTGAAACCAATTACTTGCAGATGCTTATTTGAGGCTCAGGGTTTGTTGGCTGTGTATACGTTCAAGCGTGTTTAGGAGTTTTAAAGATTATAATGATGTTAGGCCATTCCACAGAGACAATGTCCCCCTGTTATTGCCAGCATACAATTCTTCTGAATCTCCTGCACAACTGCTGGAGATGTTACATACGACAGTTCTATTTGTGCAAACCATCAATGGGATGCAGAAATATATGGTCCCTTGTCCTGCTTCTTGCATAAAGAACTTTATAAGGTACCACTGCACATGGAAACAGAATGGCTGCAGCTCAGTGGTGGAACATGCCCTGTACGCAAAAAGTCCCAGGTTCAATCCCTGGTACCTCCAGGTAGGGCTGCCTGAAACGCTGGAGAGCTGCTGGCAGTCAGTGTAGACAACACTGAACAAGATGGACCAATGATCTGACTCAGTGTATGGCAGCTTTCTTTGTTCCTGTGTTCCTAGAAGCTGACGGTGCTGACTGGAGAGCAATGGGAGGATCTCCTCCTCTGTGAGGATTGTATTTTGACTATAGAGATGCTCACAGTGGGAGTGGGGTGCAGATAGCTATTCTCTCCTCTCTGAACAGCTGTCCAAATCTGATGTGAATTCAGATGCAGGCATCTTTTCATATCTATATGGCAATCACCGGAAGTATTTTTTGTTCCCCAACATAGCGTTGCCAATGCACAGCAGATTATGGGATCTAGGACAGTGGTCTGCAGATTGGGGCCAGCTTCTTCAGTTGAGAACATCATTTCTTATACAAAACAAGCATTTATTTCCAGTTAACATCCATGACATTGTGCAATTCTTACTGGAGGTGGAGAAATCCCCCAGAAAACTATATGTTGGATCCAGAGGAGATGATTACATCCAAAAGCGTCCTTCTGTTCACAGAATGAGTCTGTCTATGAGTGGAAGGGCACCCCTAGACCCAACCCTCTCTCAACTCTCTGAGTCCAGCCCTATGTAATTATTAATTTTGCAACATAAAAAGCATTCTTTAGCAATGCAAGCATTTCAACTCATTTGTCTTCTTGCCATAACAGATCGAATTTGGACACATCTGAATGTCAAATTATGAGAAAATCAGACCAAGATGTGCAGCCTGACAGTTCTTCTTCAAAGTCCTGATTTTAAAATTTCAAATTATACTGAACTGATTTGTTAGTTTCAAAGGCTGTCTGACACTAACCTATTTTAAATTGATAGGACTAGCACTGCATTGAACTATTTCCTGGGGTGCTGGAATATATTTTAGAAATCTAATCATATCGAGCTCTTTACTACAAGACAAACAACACCTAGCTCTTCCTGACTGATTACAAAGTAGCTCTGAAGAATGAATCAAGTAATGCCAAAGATTATTTCATAAACCTAGGCAAGAATGGATTTAACCTCCACTGACCATGTGACTTCAGATTCCTTTATTTGGAACAGTGTTACATGTCCCTGAGTATAAACATGTTTCCTTCTTTGAGACGAGGGCGGGTGAGAAGGTGGCAGAGGGAGGATGTAAGAGCCAACAGTAAATAATGGATTCAGTTTAACAGTTAGGGGTGAGATATCACATAATGACAGTAAAATCTGAACCAAATTTATAATCCCTTATATTGAATCCCCACATTTTTTGTTGTCATGCTTTTATTCTGAAGGCTATGTTGTTTTTCATGCATTTTAATGATTCTGTAAGTATACTAAATGTTTACTTCAGGTCTGAATGATAGCCAATCTAGCTTTAATTAAATATACCTACCCACGTTGTTTTTAACATATCAATGAATTCAAATCAGTTAGCAAAATGCTAAGCAAATCAAATTTGCAGTCTGCCTACTTTGAATATCCACTTGTCTAGTTTCGTCCCACCTGCTGTCATGTGTTAATTTTTTTTTAAAGCTCCATCTATCTGCAAAAAAAAGAAGAAAGAAAGCCAGAAAGAAATTGGTATTGTCCTATATTGTTTCATCCTTAAAGTGAAACCATTTACAAGAAAATTATAGGCCCCTAGTGTTGAAATTCTTTGCATATTAATTTTGTTAGCCTTACCTCCTGTGGTCTTTCATTCTGGAAGGCCTATTAGATAATATACAAGATAAATTTCTCCCTTGTATCTTTCAGCTGATAGGAGGGGAGAAAACACTGCACCCCCCCTCCAATGAAACTGAAATATGCAGTTAGTGGTTGTTACACATATTTTCCTATTTTACATATAAAGATTTAAACATGTTAAACACTCTAATAGTTTATACTGTGTGTTATCTGCATCTAAGTGCAGGTTCTTAAGAAAGGTGCATTTATGTTAAGCAAATACATTAAAAAATATGGTGCGAGGGACTGATACCTCATAATTTAAATGTGTGATGATTCTGCACACTGAATAGGACCCTAATCAGGTCTTAAATCACTAACCTGAGGGAGATAAACCAAGATAGAAATGAACAGGGTAGGGAGAGAGGAAAGATTAGAACTTGAGAAGTAGAAAAACTAATAAAATGCTGCTACCTCTTATCTCTGTTAGATACATAGATGGCAGGACTTAAAGATCCCTTGTATGATGCTTCCAATTCGTCATCACTGTCACAAGATGAACCGGGGAGGACCCAGTTAAATCAGGGGTAAAATTAGGAGTAGGAACAGTGTTTTATTTAACACTGGAAAGGTTCTAGGTTGCTGCATTAATACAATAAAAATTGTATAACAGATAAATATGTTTGATTGAATTAAATATGAAATGGAATTTACAAAATAAATTAAATTTGCTGAAAAAATTCCCAGTGCTGCCACTTGGATTTCCCCTTTAAAGTGTTGCATGTAAAATTTACCCCTATCCTATGAAATCTGGATTTTTTAAACATTGCTTAGAATTGCATTGACTTTTTGGCAGGTCTTAAGAATGAAACTGCTTTGATTCTTTGGAAACGTCAAAAACGAATTTTCATGAGCTATTGTCAAATACCAAACATTGCTGTCACACACTATTAAATACCAATGGTCAAACATTAAAATGCTGGAATTAAAATCTGAAGTCAGCTTTCAAACAGTGAAATCAAAGTTTGCTGAATGTCAAATAGCCATAACAAAAAGTCAGAGATATTCCTTCGTGAAGGCACTGAATATTTGATCTAACTTTCAGAATCCTGAAAAAAAATGGAAGTAAATTTGTTCCAGCTCAGGACTGTACATCATTACTAATTGCAGGTTACAAACAGTTCACATATCCTGTGATCCAAAAAGGTGCTTTTAGCTAAGAGCTTGGATGTTGCACACATCAAAATTTGACTTCTTTTGCATCACTCCCCGCCTTTGAAGTAGCTTTTGAAAGCCCCCTCATTTTCAAAGCAGTTTTCTACGTGGTGTGAACCCAACCAGGTATTCCCTCCATGCCATGCAAATTCATGGCAGGTGGAGTGGGACTGTATGTGTTACTCTTGTTACTGACATCAACACACCCTCCTGCTTTCAACCCTCATGCCTGTGTGCTCAGTGGAAAAGCTGAAAAAGGAGCCCTTTCATGCATACATCTGCCTATGCATAAGCACTCCTTTCCAGATAGACTCAGATAACTATACAGTTAGAAAAGGGCTCCAAGGGTCATCTAGTCCAACCCCCAGCAGTGCCGGAATGCCTCACTGTCAGATGCCTCACTGAATGTGCAGATGGGATACAGGAGCTTCTGGGCACTGCAACATTGTCCTTTGTCCCGGATATCCTGGTTTTGGTATGTCAGGAGGTTCTTTTATTTTGCTGAATATTCTAACATGCAACCTGCATGTTAGAGTAGCACAATCCTGGAAAGAATTTAGCATATTGCTTTTGTTGAATGGATAAGCTCCATCAAATTCCTATTTACAGTGGTACCTCTGGTTGCAAATGGGATCAGTTCTGGAGGCCCGTTTGCAAAATGAAAAGAGTGCAACCTGAAGTGCCATATCTGCGCCATTGCACGGCGCGATTTGGCGCTTGTGCACATGCGCAAAGTGCGATTTAGAGCTTCTGCACATGCACAAGCCGCGAAACCCGGAAGTAACCCTTTCCAGTACTTCTGGGTTGCCGCAGGACATAACCTGAAAGAACGTAACATGAAGCAAACATAACATGAGGTATGGCTGTATAAGCAAGCAGAGGCATACCTAGGGGTTGTCAAAAACAGCCCCTGCTGGGGGCGCAAGACCAGGAGGGGCACTAAAATCACTCCTCATACATTAGAATCTTCCTGTGACACCCAGAGCACCCCACCCAAGCTCAGTACTCCAGGACCTGCTTGGACCACAGAAGTAGGGTTGCCATATTTGCAAAAGTGAAAATCTGGACAAAGTTGACCCCTTTATTTTTGTCCAAAATTGTGGTGGGAGCTTTTTTGGGGGGAACATTTCACAAAACAAAGTCTTTGAGCTTTATTTTTGCAGCATTCAGCATCACAGTTTCTTTTCTTGAACCATTTTGAAAGTCCGAGTCCCGGACGTGTCAGGGAAAACCTCCACATATGCCAGCCCTACACAGAAGGAATCTGCCAGGATCTCCAGCTGGAAGAGCTGCTACTGCAGGAGTGCATGGAAAGCAGAGAGTAGCAAAGGGCACCCTTTCCAGCCTCAAAGAAGCACATTCACCCTGCCCAGGCAACCTTGCCCACTTCTCAGTTTTTTTTCCTGGGTGGGGGGAGCCAATATACCTCCTTGTTTGGGACTGCAATACAGCTCCTTGCCAAGGGTGCAAGGGACCTTAGGTGTGCTTCTGTAAGCAGGCTGCTAGCTTTGGAGGCAGGTAACTCAGTTCAGAATTCAGTATACCCGAAGGAGCGTCTTCACCCCCATCTTTGTACCTGGACACTGAGGTCCAGCACCAAGGGCCTTCTGGCTGTTCCCTCACTGCGAGAAGTGAAGTTACAGGGAACCAGGCAGAGGGTCTTCTCGGCCATGGTGTCCACCCTGTGTAACGCCCTTCTACCAGAAGTCAAAGAAATAAACAACTCTCTGACTTTTAGAAGACATCTGAAGGCAGCCCTGTTTAGGGAAGCTTTTAATGTTTGATGAATTATTGTATTCTAATATTTTGCTGGAACCCACCCAGAGTGGCTGGGTTTCCCCAGCCAGATGGGTGGGGTATGTATGTATGTATGTATAAATAAATAAATAATATTTTTTTAAAAAAGATCATTTTTAGACCATTTTGTTTTATTTTAGACAGCTGCTTGTGGTTTGGTTTGGTTACATTTTTTAAAAAAGAATTGATGAGCTATGAATTCTGGTAAGAAGAGCCTGGCACATTTGTATAGTTTCTGTGTGCACATGTGGTTCAGTGAGAACTGTGATGCACCTGTCTCAAAGGGAGCCTCCCACTGAAGGTGCGTCTCATGCATCAGTCGTGGTGGAGGAATGTGCAAATACCATCTATGTGCAGGATCCAGAAGCATCTATAGCAGGCAAACTCAGCCCTCCAGATGTTTTGGGACTACAGCTCCCATCATCCTTAGCTAACAGGACAAGTGGTCAGGGATGATGGAAGTTGTAGTCCCAAAACATCTGGAGGGCCGAGTTTGCCTATGCCTGGTCTATAGATTTCACTTACGAGTTCTCTTTACTTCCAAACAGCATGAAAAGCAGACCTGAGCTATTCAGCTGGGTATTTCAAAGCAGTCACTGATTTCTGCCCACCTTCTTTCTGTTTTCTGCCTTTCCTGAGTTACCTCCCAAATTAATTTACATTACAAAAATACCATTGTAGTTTTAGCATACTATCGAAATGGATCAAAATGACCTGGAGTCAAACTTTCTCAGATTGTCTCTCGTATTAAGGAAAGCAAGGCCTAGAAATATATCGGGGCGATTTTACAAATTATTAGTAGAGCCTGACAGTGAAGCGTTTGGGATATACTGTAAATGCTTTCTGGCAGGGGTCTTGTGCGAAGTCATTATATTGTGTCTGGCATGCATGATGGTGCTGATGCACCTTGGCTGTGATATCACCATGATTAAGAAAGAACACCACACTCTGTCTCTGTCTCTCTGCAGTGGTCACTGTATGGTGCCTCAGTGATGTCCCACAAAGTGATGGCAGTGCTCGCAAAAAATACAGTGGGAATGAAAAGACATGGCAGCTCTAGTTAGGCATGAACATCCACAGATGCTCAACATGTTTTCTTGAATGCTCTTTCGCACGAAACGGCCCGTCTTTTTGTCAGAATGCTAAAAAGAGGAGACTTGTATCTTGAGAGCTGTGTTTGCTTGATTGCTTTCCTTTTATTTATAGTTCAGGGGGAGGTTTCGACCAAATTGTCCACTGTTCTCAAACTGAACAGAGAATTGGGCAGTGAGATGCTTTCTTAAGTAGGGACACAGGCAAAGGGCCCGCAACAAAATGTTGTTAGTGCATGTGTTTGTGTCTTCAAAGCTCTCCATTCTCAGGAGGAAGGTGGTATAGCTTTGAGCAGCTGCTCCACCTGAGGAGCAACAATTGGCAGCCCCTGAAGGTGCAGGTTGGGTGGGCTGTCAGCTCGGCTGATCAGCACATTCAAAACTCTCCTTTATCACCGTGTTGGCCTGGGAAGGGATAGCCGAGAGCTCTTGAATCCACAGATCAGGTCAACTGTCAGCCAGCTCCTCTGTGCCTTAGGAGCTCTCCCTTCTAAGCCTGGATGTCACCCAGAATGCTTTCCCTGTTGCATCTCCCTGTTTTTTCTCATCTGCACAAGCCCTGCTTTTAATTATCTTATGTGTAAATTCCCTTGGGACTGTGTTCAGAAGCCAGTAAATAAATTAATTGTAATAATAATAATAATAATAATAATAATAATAATAATAACAACAACAACATATGTGCAGTTTTTGTTTTTCTGTTTATCTATCTATCTATCTATCTATCTATCTATCTATCTACACACACACACAGGCAGTGTGGTGTAGTGGTTAGAGTGTTGGACGAGGACTTGAGAGACTAGGGATCAAATCCCTGCTCAACCATAGAACACTTGGGCTTTGGACCAGTCACAGTCTATCAGCCTAACTCACTTCTTAGGAGTGTTGTAAGGATAGTATGGGGAGGAATAGAACCAGGTTTCCCCCCTTGATCTCCTTGTAGGAAAGGTGGGATATAAATGCAATAATACATACATACAGTGGTGCCTCGCAAGACGAAATTAATTCGTTCTGCGAGTTTTTTCATCTTGCGAATTTTTCGTCTTGCGAAGCACGGTTTCCCATAGGAATGCATTGAAAATCATTGCAATCCAAACAAACTTGCAAGACGTTTTCGTTTTTCGTCTTGCGAAGCAAGCCCATAGGGAAATTCGTCTTGCGAAGCAACTCAAAAACCAAAAAACTCTTTCGTCTTGCGAGTTTTTCGTCTTGCGAGTTTTTCGTCTTGCGAGGCATTCGTCTTGCGAGGTACCACTGTACATATATACATACACGTGCAACACATCCCTTGGTTCCCCTAAACGTGGTGACACCTCCCTCTCCTCCTCCTCCTCCTCCTCCTCCAAATTCTATACTGCCTTATCCCTGAAGGTCTCAGGACAGTTCACATAAAATATCAAATACATAAAATCAAAACAACAACTTGATATAGATCAAGTCAGGCAAAGGCCTGGTTAAAAAGGAACATTTTTGCCTGGTGCCTAAAGGTGTATAATGAGGTGCCAGGCGAATTTCCCTGAGGAGAGCATTCCACAGATGGGGAGCCACTGCAGAGAAGGCCCGTTCTCGTGTTGCCACCTCTCCTGACCTCTTGTGCATGGATGCTTCTGTTTTTGCTATATTATCACTGGTATGCAAAACTGAACATCAGAAATAAAGGGAATTGTATTGTGTTTCCTGGAGAGGGCTGTGGTTCAAAGTGAATGGTTTTTGGACATGTGATGTTCTTGTTGCTTTCTATTCAGTGAAAGGTGAATCTTTCAGACCCGTTACGTTCTAATAAAATTATCAAACAAACCTTTGAAATTCTTTATAATTGCCTATTCCTTTGTAACCCAACGCAACAGAAATATAGTGGGTTATCTGGTCGACCCTACAGAAGCAAGCATACCAACTCAATGAAAACTTTATTATGTAACATTACAACGGACATTACAATGTGGAAACGTTTGAAGATTATGCAGAAACAGAGAAAACTGACCATTCTAAATAATTAACAGACGTATGTCAATAAAGACAGTGTTCATTTTAACAAACTGACATCTAATTTTAGCTGTATGAAATTACATAATTGTCTTTACTGGACTTTATCTGTACCATTTTCCTCAAAAAGACAGGTAAAAAGAGAACTTTAAAAATATTAAATTATGCTGGCACATTATGCTGAGACAGGGTTATATCTTAATGCCAGGCCAGCTGAGCCAGGAATTAGTCCACGGAACTGGGAAATTGCTGCATCCTTAGCTGTTCATCCCACCACATCTTGTCACAGTATTATCCCATGATTTGTTATTTTTTGTATTTTAAGCTTTTTTGTCAGTTGCTTTGAGATTTTTTGCTGCTGTGAAAATCAACAAATAAATTATTATTAATAATAATAAACTGATGAAGTGAACTCTAGTTCAGGAAAAGTTATTCCATAGTTTTTGAGGTGCTACAAAACACTTGGTAGCTTTTCAGTCAAGATGTATATCATAAGTAAGGTTGGGAAACAAATTCATTAAGTTCATATGTGGGCCTACGTAACTTGCACTTCATGAATTGAAATGCAGCTTTCCTTTGAAATTAGAGCTTTTCTCGGTTTTGTGATGCAACTTGCCAACCCAAAATTGCAACCCAGAAAAATGTACAAAAATCTATTATATTGGGGAAAAGGGCTTGATATGTATATATTAGGCAAAATCACATACTATGTATATTGGGGAAAACACAGAAAAAAATGCATAGCATTTTCACTTTTTTTCTTTTACTTGCAAATGGATACCATAATGGGATAAACTGAACATTGAGAAGCAGAGAGAAAATGAAATCGACAGATTTGTCCATCTCTGATCATAAGATGCACGCCACATCCTTGGTTTGGGGGAGGCATCTGAAGAGGGCAGGGCTTGGGTCTCCAGCTGTTTTTGGACTACAGTTCCCATCATCCCTGGCCACTGGTCCTGCTATCTAGGGATGGTGCGAGTTGTAGTCCAAAAATAGTTGGAGACCCAAGTTTGGGAAACCCTGTTCTAGGGGATCCCAAAGTTGATTTAATGGCAACTAGTATTCAAAGATTATAGGAAGAAATGGGTGGGAAGTTTTAGAGAAGAGCAAAATCTCTTGCAGACAAAAGGTAAACATCATACTCACCTGAATTTTAGAATATTATCCCTGACATTCTCAGGATTTTGCCTTGCCTTTCTTGACTTCTTTTTCTTTCTTCAGGAAGTTGCTTATGTGCTTGATTCTGAGAAGTGCTGAGCACCCACAAATACTTGTCATTCAGTGGGAGTTGCGGGTGCCCAGCTCCTCTGAAGATCTGGCTGGTCCACCATCGAATTGATTCCTGTTTATCTGTCATTTCTCTCTTTCTTTGCAAAAAGTTGAAGTTATTTATTTTATCCTTTTACAATGAATATTATAGAAAAATGCTACAACACTGAATAATCAGAGAATACACTGTATGGCTAACATCAGAATTAAATATCACCACAGAAACCCACAGGTCCATACAGGGATGAGCAGCATCACATACATTCAAGTTGTGTCCTATATTATATGTCAAGCCATCTTTGGTTGTTTGTGTTTTCATTTTCCCCCTGTTTTTTGAGGAGGAGGAGGAGGAGGAGGGTGAAATCTTAATCTCTTCCATCAGGTCTTTTGAAATGACAGACAAGCTTTCTTCTTTATGATGAGGTATAGAAATAGGGCATAGAGCAGACATCCTCCCTCAAAAGCCTGCATTCTTGTCATCCTGAATCAAACCTTGTCTGGTTGATGCATTCAGAAAAGCACAAAGTAACCACCAATTAATATGACTACATGCAGCCCCGCTCCTTGTGGATATTATCAAGCTAAATAATGCACAGTCCTGAATTTGTTAACCATCATAAACTCCCTTGGATCAATACACTTCAGCGACTTGTGAATATTTAGTCTCCTGGGAATGACCTTACCAGACTTTGCCAGGTTAGACTAATGTGGATGGATAATCTCCAAAGGTAACTCCTGTTGCATATTGATGTTTTCAGTTGTTATTCTCCTGCTGTCCCGACATACTCCTGGGATTTTTGGATTGCTGGAAGTCATGCTAGTGGACAATTACCAAGTGATTATTTTTAACCTAGTACAAGTTGAGTAAATACAGGGGACTGTTTTATGCTGGTCTTAACTTGTACCTGTTTTTCTGTCTGTTTCCAGATGTCTACTGTGTTTGTTGTTGGCTCTCAAACTGACAGTATACACTGCAGTTCTTACAGTCAGGCCATTGTTATGTCATTCCTCAAATATCTGTGCTATAAGGATTTGATGGAGCCAGGTTACACTTCATTTTATACACCAGTTATGCCAGTATTCAAAATATGCTAAAGATAGCATTAAAGCAGTGCAATCCCAACTTGGTTAGCAGCAAAAGGTTTTTCTATATGGATGTGAGTGTGTAAAGTGCTTGTGTGTGTGTGTGTGAGAGAGAGAGAGAGAGAGAGAGAGAGAGAGAGAAGGAAGGAAGGAAGGAAGGAAGGAAGGAAGGAAGGAAGGAAGGTGATAGCTGGAAGGAAGGCTGGCAGTGAGAGGTGGGTCAACTAAGTAATATATTGAGTTAACAACCAGAAAATTTAGCAGGTGTTTTAGAGAGAGAGAGAAAGCTAGTGGGAGTATGGTGTGGTGATTAGAGTGTTGGACTAAGACCTGGGAGAACAGGGTTCAAATCTCCACCAAGTCATAAAGTTTGATTTGGTAGTCTGTCACAATCTCTCAGCCTAACCAGCCTCACAGGGTTGCTGTGAGAATAAAAATGGAGAGTGGAAAACCATGTATGCCAACATGAGCTCCTCAGAGAAGAGGTGGAAAATAAATATAATCACTAGGGGGCGCATCGGAAGATGGCTGACAACAACATCTCTCCGACCCACATGAGGTAATTTGGAGGCTATGATGGGGGTAATTAGCCTCCTTAACCCCTCCAGGATTGTGGGGGGGACGGCCCTTGCCTGCTGTGCCCTATACCACCCCTGAATTTGTGGGGATGGGGGCACTAGGCACAAAGCCCTCCTGTGGGATTCCGGCACTCCTCGAAGCCGTCTCTGATCCGCGCCACTAGTTTGCAAGAATCTTCAAAAGAAACAATTTGGACGAGATAAATTGCACATACTTCAAGGAAAGAGGGGGAGTAAAGACTGCTGACAGAAGAGATCTCTGCTAAAACAAGACAAGAATAAGATATGAGAAGATACGTCAAGATACGGTACGGCAAATGACTGAGGGGGGAGGGGGGAAAAAACCCTCCTTTATTTCTCTATGTGATTAAACAAGAATCCCCTCCCCTAATGAGTCAGAAATGTCGCTTTAAGGACTTAAGTTGTGGATTTAAGGCTGTGTGGAGATAAATTTTCGAACCAAAGCAATGTTCCAAGACGAAGCTGGAAAGTTAAGAGTTTTGGAATGACACAGTTAAAAATGCCGTCGCCATTTTGGGAGGCACTGTCGGAG
Source organism: Podarcis pityusensis (assembly GCF_964106645.2). Lineage (NCBI taxonomy): Eukaryota > Metazoa > Chordata > Lepidosauria > Squamata > Lacertidae > Podarcis > Podarcis pityusensis. The sequence continues at coordinate 25,558,770 of NC_138032.1, forward strand.
CTCTTGAGTCTGGGAGGAGAGAGAGAGAAACAGAGTTGTTTACATATCGTGGACTAACTCCTCAGTGGGACTTAAGAGTGACAACTGCCTAATTTATGATGGAAAGAGCGATGTTATCTACGAAGGAGATGATATATGGAAACCATCTGGACTTAGATTGGAAGAACGGGAAATTCACACAGGATTATTATATTTGCTTATCGGCTTAAGGAGATTAACAGAAGAGATCGTAAAGGAAAAAGAGAAATTATATGAACAAGATATGATGTGGAAACACCAAGATAAGATTGGATAGAACTATGAACTCTGTTTGGACTGATTGGGACTGATTTGGACATTAATGCAGTAATAAGAAGATGATTTGAATCCCCCTTTGGATCTTGAAGTATGGGTTCCCCCAACAAAATTTAAAAATTTGGCTTTGTAATTTGGAACGTATGTGATGTGATTTAATTTGATGTGATTGGCCAGTTAATAAAAAATATTAAAAAAAAAAAAGGAAAATAAATATAATCATAAGAATTACTGTGAAGAACCCCATATTGCCTTTGTGGGATGGATATCTATTTGGCCTTATACATACTGTGTTGCTTTTAAGCTTTTGGACTAGCTCAGCTTATGGATTCATAGCCTTATCTTGTTTTGTGCATATCCCCACTACGATCACCAGCAGTAGCACCACCACCACCACAATCCATTGATATGCCACTTTTCCAAATGATGCTCAGCGGCTCTCAAAAACAGAAAACAAATAATCAATATGCAGGTGCAATAACAACAGCAACAATTATTATTATTGTATTAGTCACTTTCCACAAAGACAGTCTCAAAGTGACCTACAACAATAAAAATTCAAACAAAGATATCATGCAACAACATATTAAAATTAGTAATACCCAAGTATTGTTGGTGATTGACTCAAGGGGTATGGTAAACCTGTACATATGCTAAAGCTATTTTTGGTCACCTGCATACTATCTCTTGCTTTTTCCTATAGGACTAATTGCAGTTGTCAGCAGGTTTACCATACCCATTGAGTCAATCACCCATCTCCTACTACCCTTCTGAGAAAAACCCCACCCCACCCTCCCACTATATACAGTCATACCTCGGGTTACAGACTCTTCAGGTTGCGTTTTTTCAGGTTGCAGACCGCCGAAACCCGGAAGTACTGGAACAAGTTACTTCCGGGTTTCGGCGGTCACGCATGTGCAGAAGCGCTATTTTGCTCTTTGTGCATGCGCAGATGCGCCACTGTGAGTTGCGGATGCTGCGGGCTGCGAACATGCATCCCACACGCATCATGTTCACAACCCGAGCATCCACTGTATAAGGGTCTGGTGACTTCTGTTTCAGTGTATCTGAAGAAGTGTGCATGCAGAAGAAACCTTATACCCAGAACAAACTTAGTTGGTCTCTAAGATGCTACTGGACAATTTATTTATTTCAATCTGCTGGAGTGATGCTGCTTAGAGTGGTCAGGCAGATAATACAAATTGTGCAGGCACCATGGAGAGTGCCTGCCATGTTATGGACACTAGCCAATAGCTGCCTTTGGCATTCAACCCATTTATGCACAGTTGCAACAGAAGCAAGTATATGTGTGTGAGAGAGAGGGGGACAGGGAGAGATGCTTTGGGTGCTGGAAAATTCCCTTGCATTTGAAGTGCTAACTGGGGGAAAGTGTTCTGGATCTCATTTCCTGGAGCCACTGAGTCAGTAATGACTGTGCATTCGCTGCATGATAACACACTCATCTGGAAAAGCCCTGGTCATGCAATCTGCAATAATTATGCACACAGGACCAACCAGGTTGTTATACTCGAATTAGCTGCTGCAATATTGTGTTTCAATCTAGCCTGTGCATCTGCAAGATAGATCACATGTGGGGAAGATTAAATTTAGGTGGTCAGGACTTTCCTCGCTTATGATTCATTGCCATGATAAATGTAGTTATGTTCTACAGCAGAGTGGATTTAATCGGAGGATCTTACAATTATCCAAGATTCATTAGTTTAATGTAACATGCTGATAAAATTAGCATACAAAGTGGGTATTCACAAAGTGGAGAAACCAATTAACTCATGAGAAATTGGAGAAAGTTACTTTGTGATTCTGAATCAATGAGGTCTGCTTCTTGTTTTGCAGCACATGAAAAACATGCGCTGCAAAAATGATCAGAGTATTTAGCTGGTGCATTGGGGGGGGGGGGATTCCTAAGAGGAGATTCCTGTGTGCCCAATTTTGCACTAAACTGTAAATGCAGAGAAAAGTGAATACTAATATTTTTGTGGGCTTCTGCTTTGCCAGCCGCACGACTGTTATTGATCATTACATGTTTATCTCACTGTTCCTTTGCGGAGCTGAGAGTGATGTATGTGATTCTGCTCCATCCATTTTGTCCTTACAACAATCCTATGAAGTTGGAAGAGAATGGCTGGCCCAAGCTCCAAATCTGAGTGTGGGTTCGAATCCTTCAGTCATTGCCTTTGGTGCATGCTGGAGGAGACAACTCTGGAGCAGCTCACTCTGGGACATGTCAACAGTAGAAACAGATATATGATAGATTCATTCCCCTTCAAGCAACCTATACTCACCCGCCTGATGTGCAGAAAGCGAACTCTGTGTGTGTTTCCCTGTTTCAACCTCTCTCTCTCTCTCTCTCTCTCTCTCTCTCTCTCTCTCTCTCTCTCCCCCTCCTAGAATTCGAGGTTATACAATAAAGCTGCATGTGGGAAGATTCAGGGCACACAAAAGGAAGTACTTCACACAGCACATAGTTAAAATATGGAATTCATTATCGCAAGATGCAATGATGGCCACCAACTTGGATGGCTTCAAAGGGGATTAAACAAATTCAAGGAGGAAAAGGCTTTCCATGGCTATGGGTTTGTTTGTTTGTTTGTTTGTTTGTTTGTGAGTTTAAAATATTTATAACCTCTCCATCATAAAGATCTCAGGATGTGCCATAATAAAATCTAAAACAATAATTTCAATACAATACAGGAGAGAGCATATTAAAAACAATAAATATCATTAAGATGCGAGGCAGCTACCTGTTTAACCTGAACCATCAACCTGAACCAACCACAGGTGCCTGAGAAATCAGCTATGTTTTCAATCAGCAGCAACACAATAAAAGGAGGTAGTTTCACTTCAGAGGTGTGGGCGATCGACACCCAGGGTGCCACCAGAAGGTCCTTTCCCACATCACCACATAATTTATGCCTCCCAGAAGCAGGGCACTAAGGTGAGCCTTCAGAAGATCTCAAGCCCAGGCAGGACAATATGGGCAGAGGTGCTCCTTCAGTTATCTAGGTCCATGGCATCTGTTTTGGCCACTGTCAGAACAGAATGCATGACTATATAGGCTAAATAGTAGGATAGGACACAAATTCTGAAGAACTCACCTTCACCTGTGTGGTCGGGAACAATTGCCCTTGTTGTCTCATGGCTGCTAAACAAGTTCTGTCTTTTGCTCTACCTCCACACAAAATTATCTGAGAACAAGCAAAAGGCTTTGGTGAATTTCTGTACTGGAAGCTGGTAAACTGTTGAACATAGTGGAGAAAGGAGAAAAGATGGCCTTGAAATCCTTCTGCATTCCAGTTTCTTGCTCACCTAATGCAGAACAAAGGGAGGGGCATTTCCAGTGTGGTCCCAGGGAAAAGAAGCACATTTGAGGACTAAGTCATAGGCTTGGTGAAATCATGAAGCAGCCCTGGTGATGCCTTGAAAGTTGGAGTATGACCCGCTGGCAAAGGAGGAACCCAGCAGCACAGAGACGGAGGTAAAGACTTGGGCTGCATACGCGAAACTGCCTTGAGATCTATTGGTATAGGGCAGTATACAAATTTAATAAATAATAATAATAAGGACAACACACACCATTCCTTTAAAGCACCCCTGGCCAAGAATTGTGGAAATTGTAGTTTGCAAAGGGTGCTGGGGTTTGTGTGGTAAACTACAGTCCCCATGATTCACTGGGGACATGTGCTTTAAGTGTATGGTGTGCATGTAGTCGTGAAGGCCTGGAAAAGGGAGTAATAATAATAATAATAATAAATTTTATTTATATCCCGCCCTCCCCAGCCGAAGCCGGGCTCAGGGCGGCTAACAACAATAAAACAGTACAAAAGTACAGCACAAACAACACTCTAAAATCATTCATTATAAATTAATTCAAATCAAGCCACTGGCAACCATTGGGCCAGAGCTCCGCGAAGATTGCCGAGGGAGGGAGTCAGGCTGTGCCCTGGCCAAAGGCCTGGCAGAACAGCTCTGTTTTGCAGGCCCTGCGGAAAGATGTCAAGTCCCGCAGGGCCCTGGTCTCTTGGGACAGAGCGTTCCACCAGATCGGTGCCACAGCCGAAAAAGCCCTGGCTCTAGTTGAGGCCAGCCTAACTTCTCTGTGGCCTGGGACCTTCAAGATATTTTTATTTGACAACCGTAAGTTTCTCTGTGGGGCATACCAGGAGAGGCGGTCCCGTAGGTACGAGGGTCCTAGGCCATATAGGGCTTTAAAGGTTAAAGGAGTAAAAATAGGGAACCTGTTTCCTCCTATTTGCTAAGGGGAAAATTGAAGCTTATGAATGATGATCGAGTGAGTTTTAGAAAGCACTTTTCTGGCTTGGCAGCTCTCTCTGCCCTTCTATCCAGAAAGATAGCAACAATAGGAATGTGGGAAGTAGCCTTTTGCTGAGTCAAGAAAATTGGTCCATGTAGCTCAGTGTTGTCAGAAATGAGTGACAGCTGCTCTCAAGGGTTTAAGATGGGGAACATTTCCAGCCATGCCTGGCAGTTCCATGGATGGAAGCTTGGACTGTGTCCATCCGAAGTTTGGTGGTAAACTATGACTTTTCCCACTGCTGTGGCGGGACAATGTACTACTCCTGGGCACTGCTCACTTAGGTGATTTGTTGCATGTCCATATTCATGAGCAGCAGTTACGGTGGCCAGACATGTTAAGTGGTTGGGTCCACCTGCACCTTTAGAAGAAGCCACCAGGCACAGAGGTGCGCTGGATTAGTTGAACGCCTTGAGCTTATCTTGGCTGCCCTGAGGCCCTAAGAATGAGCCTCGAAACCTGTGTTTTGCCATCAAACCCTGAGGTCTGGCAACTCAAATAGTATGAGGTATTTCCCCAGACGTCTTGGCCTCACTTAATGGCTTCAGTTAATGGCCAAACTAAACAGTGAGGCTCCCATAGCTCAGACTAACCACTGCAGCATATTGCTGCTTCTAAGAGACAATGTACGCAGTGAGAACCAAACCCCAATAGCACAATGTTACAAATAAATCTGCCCTTTTGACACATTCCCCATTCTATCTAGAGGCAAGCCATACTTACATCTCTCTTGCGTTGCTCTTTCTGATTTTCAGTTATTGTTGTATACAATGTAAAGTCCAAGAATTGTAATAATAATAATAATAATAATAATAATAATAATAATATACCACCCATCTGACTGGGTTGCCCCAGCCACTCTGGGCATATACAGAAACACAATAAAACACCAAACATTAAAAACTTCCCTCTACAAGACTGCCCTGTAATATACTTCTCCGTCATAAGTTAGATAGCACTTTGTTAAATAAGATGCTGCATTTTCACAAAGTAGCATTGATGATAACATAAACATCCTGACATCGGGAGCTAATTAGCACTAGTGCAATGAAAACACAGTTATTTCTAATAATGGTACAGGTAATAGAACTGAACTGCTTAATAAGTGTTAATTCACACTGGACTGTCACTTCAAATTTTGTTTATTAAGAATAGCAACAGAATATCTTGAGAAGCTGAAACGTTCTACTGATCTCTGAATATTGCCCTTTCTGTTCTCAGATTTGTGCCCATTTATTTGTTTGCATAGAGGCTGACCCGTATGTCCTATGTAGAATGCCAAAGGACATTCCTCTTTAGGCTTATACCATAATAAATTTGTTAGTCTTTAAGATGCCACAAGATCCCCAATACAACATGTGCTCACTCTAACACATGGAACAACTGACTCTAGGATTCTTTCTTTGCCTGGTGTTTGATGTAATGTGCTTTGGCTCACAAAAATATTAGTCTTTAAGGTCTACCTCTCTTTTAAATCAGAACCAGTGAAGGCGGTGAAGGTCCTTTGTGAGTGCCTGGAGGCAGTTGGAAGATGGATGGCGGCTAACAGATTGAGGTTGAATCCTGACAAGATAGAAGTACTGTTTTTAGGGGGCCAGGGGGCAGGCAGGTATGGGGGACTCCTTGGTCCTGAATGGGGCAACTGTACCTCTGAAGGAGCAGGTGCACAGCCTGAATTCTGAAAGACATACATTGGCTCCCAGTATGTTTCTGAGCACAATTCAAAGTGTTGGTGCTGACCTTTAAAGCACTAAATGGCCTCGGCCCAGTATACCTGAAGGAGCATCTCCATCCTCATTGTTTAGCCTGAGGTCCAGCTCCGAGGGCCTTCTGGCAATTCCCTCACTGCAAGAAGTGAGGTTACAGGGAACTAGGCAGAGGGCCTTCTCGATAGTGGCGCCTGCCCTGTAGAACTCTCTCCTACCAGATGTCAAGGAAATAAACAACTATCTGACTTTTAGAAGACATCTGAAGGCAGCCCTGTTTAGGGAAGTTTTTAATGTTTGAAGTTTTATTCTGTTTTTAATGTTTTGTTGAAAGCCTCCCAGAGTGGCTGGGGAAACCTAGCCAGATGGGCGGGGTAGAAATAATAATAATAATAATAATAATAATAATAATAATAATAATTACAATACTTGTTGTTGTTTGGCTATGATAGGATACATTTCCCCACTTCCCCTTGCTTTCCTCCAACAGCTGTTTTCCAGATACAGTTGTGCATTGTGTGTGATTGCATCCCATGTGCAAGTGCCAATGTAGCAAATGATGGTTGTGACTGCTGCAAAAATGTGTTTGTGTTGCTTTTTGCCTTATATATGCTTGTATTTAAAATGGCTTCCTTTTTTTAAAAAAACTGTTTCATGTGCATGTCTCCCTTTTAAGTAATATAGCCATAGCACAGCATACTTCCTTAACAATAAAACCTTTCAGGCTCACGGAGGAAGTAAGACACTCCAGGGTGCACGGCTATTGTAAAATAACTGTATTTCTTTGGTACTAACAAAGTCACACTTGAACTTTGGCCTCCTGCCTCACTGCTTACCTTCAGCCACGGGGTCATCTCACAGCAGCCACCTGCCCCACAATGTTCCTTACACAACATATCAATTGGCCTGGTAAAGCAAAAGCATACATTTAAGAGACTAGCTGTCATATTGTTCCCATATGTGAGTTCCTTGCTATGAAAAATTCAGTTGTCACTGCTGGGGAGGGGGTACCCTTCCCCTTTAACCTTTTGCCCAGGCCCTCTGAAGTTCTTTCTGATGTGCAAAAACCTGCTCATATCAATGCAACTAATGTGTAGGGTCCTGTTTCTCAAAGCCCACCCTGAAGCGGCCAATTTACATGGGAAGAATCATACCACCTCAAAGATTATTCTTTTTCTTTTTGCATGAAGTTTAAGACATTTTTTTTTTAAAAAAGCTAGGAAATTGGATATGTTTCACTTAGCAAAAAAACTAAAAAGGCCCCAGGAAAATTCTTCAGTGGCAGGAAGAAGTGTGTGACATGTAAACCTCAGAGAAATGAATGTAGCATAATATAATGCAACTGAAGGAAGATCTCAGATCCTATGTTATGAAGTCCTGGGATTTGATGCTCCAAGGTGGTCAAAATTAGCTTTGGGCTACAATTTATTCAATACTCGCTCACAATGAGCTATGTTCAACACTGTTGAACTTCCTGATTCACTCTTCCTCCTCAAAACTATAGATAGTCCATGTTGGGACCATATTTTTCTTAGACCAACTAACACATCAGAAAAGAATGTTTGACCTTTCAAGTTGTCTGATAACGAAGCTATAGAGTCTGCATCTGGTCACAAGTCTCAAGATGGAATGTGTACCTGTGGGTTGGTGAAACTGGCCCCCACTGTGTGTACAAAATATCAACCTGGATTATTCTGACTGAGGAAAAAAGAGTTAGTTGGGTGGGGCAAGAGGCAGGTTGCCTGGATGACAATCGCCTCAGAAAAAATTGAAACTGACCTTTGAGATGGTAACAGGGGATGCACCAGCCTTTAGGGAATACTTACCCAAAGGTATAAGGTAATGCACAGCAGTAATTAGCCCATGTCTTCATGTTTTTAAAAATACAATCATATCCAGCTTCTGCTGCCCAAGGTAATCACTTCTCTGCCTCATGGTAGGGCTGGCCTTGAGTAACATGATGGTTATATACTGGTCAGAATTTGTTTTAAAGCTACGTTTGGAAGCTTAGCTTTTTTCACTAGAGATATTTGGAACAAAAAGGAAAGATATTTTCAGTGTATTGTATTAGCAATGAAAGAATGGGCAAGCCAGACAATCCACTGAAGATTTCTCGCATGCAAGTCCTACCAGACTGAATAGGAACAGGACCAAAGGAGACCCTTACCCATGCAGAACTTCGCTGTGGGTTGGACAAAGACACAGCTTTTATTCCTATAGCTTTATTGCACTAGTACTGCCAAGGGAGCGTTAAAAGCAGCTTCTCAGTTCAATTTTTCTGAGCAGCTTTTGGACACCCAGAATTTTCAGCCATGGGGTCTTCAGATTTCTCCACTACTTCATACCATATTCATTTCAGTGGGGCTGGGGTCAACGAAGTGCTTTTAGGATTGGCTTTGTCTTTATTGCTGCAACAGATCAGGATGCTGAAAGTCTTGAGGGAGAACCCAGGTTCAATCAGGCAGAGGTGAAATGCTTTCTGTTTTGTTTTTGTATTAGTAATAATATATGAGACGGAATATTTCACATTGTTGGTGCTTGATGTTTATTCAACTAAGCTCCACTGTCCTCTTTAATAATGTATGGGATGTGGACACAATTGGTTAAAAATGCATTTATTAAAAGCATACATAGCAATGTATGTAATAGCTAATGGTCCTTTTTTTAAAAAAAAAAACAATGCGCAAATACTTAACAGCAGTAGTATCATAAGTGAAGGGGGTTGCAGAAGAGTTTATGGTGTATGATGAATTTTCAGAATCATTGGCACACCTTTTAGCAAAGGCCCAAGACTGAGAGAGGCATTATCTATCTAGATGCAGGTATCCATGTACACATACCCAACTGAGTGGACACTGTGTAAACAAAGAGGCAGAGTGCCTGTAGTTTCCCTCTCTGAGATCACTGCAGTCATTGCTGAACTATTCAAGAAAGGTTTGTTTGCAGATGGGTGGTTGAATTCGCTCCCTGTTTCCTGCCAAACAGCTATTGGTAGGTGTTTTTGAAAGGGCTTCCTGCACATAGGCTGATTTTTAAAAATTCTTATTGTGCAGTGTTCAACTACCATGTCTCATTCGCACAATGGTTTTCACTTGTACAACGGGGCTACTCCTTCTCCCCTCCCCTCCCACCCTCCCCAAATCTGCCTCAGAGATTTGGGGGAACCCCTAGAACAGATTTAGTGGGTGCACAGGGGGAAGAGAGTGGGAGAACATTCCATTGCACTGCCATGTTGAGAGACATAGCACTGTGTTGGATTCCATGTATTATATTGTTAGTATTAATTTCATTTATGAATGGATACTTGAAGCTATTTCAGAATCCCGTAGAAGCCATATGCAAAACAATTACATCCATAAAAACAGTTAAAACAATTTTCCACCTATAAAAGATTTGAACTATTACAAATATTTTTTAAAAAACACAATTCCTTATGCATATAAAAGAAGTTTAAATAAATCTAGATACCGACTGGAATAAATTGCTGCTGAAGCTACCAGGTTTTCCCCAGTATGATATCAGTTGGCATGCATTTTGAGTGTATTTCTTTGATTTTTTAGAGGTGTTTGTCAAGGCTCATTGTTTTATTCTGGTAGTTTTATTCAGAGAATGAAGATGGGGAAATCACATGGTAGAAATGTATGTGATTATTTTCTACATGTGGATCGACATGTGAATATGACCTTGTCACACCATTGATTTATCTAGCTCAGGATTACCTACTTGAGGGGTTACCAATGTGGTGTCTTCCAGATGTTGTTCGACTACAACTCCATGTCCTCCTGACATGGTCCAGGTGGACCCAATTCAGCTTGGGGTGACCTAGGGCTCCCTCAACCTAATCTGGCCAAATCCTGGGTCAATCTGAACTGGCTCCATGTGGTTCAGGATTTGAGATTCGGAAGGATGTGGTAAATGTTCCTAATTTGTACATCATGCTTCACGATCCCTGGTTCAAACACCAATATATTCAGGTAAAAGGATCATAGTCAGTCAGTTTGGGAAAGACCCTTGTCTGAGACCTTGGAAAGCCACTGCATGTCAGAAGAGACAATAGTGCTGGACTTGATGGATTTAGTATACATCAGCTGCACAATTTCAGTTAACTGAGTTTCAATTTCATGATCAAAAGATATAGACATTGGGCTCCTCTAGATGGCCTGTTTACTGGCATTCCTGCTGATCTGCTTGCACAAAGTTTATGTGAAAGTTAGGCTATGTCAGATCCTTATTGGACATTTGTTCTGTTTGCAGGGAGTGTTACACCAGGACTGGGACACCTTTGGGCTTCCAGATGAGGCTGCACTACAACTCCCATCAGCCCCAGCAAGCATGGCTTATGGGCAGGGATGATGGGAGTTTCAGTTCAATCATGTCTTGTGAGCATCCTGATTTGCTTGCATGATGTTTATGCATCTTAATTCTTTATTTATTCTACTCTTTCCAATGTATTTCCTCATGACTTTCCTCACACCAAAAAGCCTGTTGTTTGATTTTTAAAATGGATTTGTTTTTCTTTAATCCAATTTAATTGTTGGTGCTGACCTTTAAAGCCTTAAATGGCCTCGGCCCAATATACCTGAAGGAGTGTCTCCACCCCCATCGTTCTGCCCAGACACTGAGGTCCAGCACCAAGGGCCTTCCGGCGGTTCCCTCGCTGCGAGAAGCCAAGTTACAGGGAACCAGGCAGAGGGCCTTCTTGGTAGTGGCACCTGCCCTGTGGAACGCCCTCCCACCAGATGTCAAAGAGAAAAACAACTACCAGACTTTTAGAAGACATCTGAAGGCAGCCCTGTTTACGGAAGCTTTTAATGTTTAACAGACTATTGTATTTTAATATTCTGTTGGAAGCTGCCCAGAGTGGCTGTGGAAACCCAGCCAGATGGGCGGGGTATAAATAATAAATTGTTATTAATAATAATAATAATAATAATAATAATAATAATAATATGCAAACCTAAAGTTCATGTGTGTTCTTGAATCCTTCCCATGAAATACAAACAGTTGAGAGGTGACCACTGTTAAATGGAAAGGTCATATTTCTCTCTCCCCACCCCCCTCATGCCTTATTACTTTAACATACCAGAACCAAAATAGTTTCAAATAGCTTCAGATCAGAAAGTGGAGACTCCTTCCTTGGAGGTAGCAGAGATTGGATAACAATCTGTCATGTATGATCTAGTTGAGTTTCCTGCATTATAGAGGGTTGGATTAGATGATGCTCAGGGTCCCTTTCAACACTATGATTCTATGATTCTAACTAATAAAGAACTCTCAGCCCCATTGATTAAAATTAACTCCCATTGCTTCATTTACAGATTAAACTAATTAATGCACACAACCCTAGGGAAAAAAATTAGGATGTGTTCCTAGTGTTAAGGGGATGATCTGCTCTTCCTGATCAGCCTTTTCCCCAAATTCCCTTAATTTTTCTCTTGGAAAAAATGTACCAGTCCCATCATATAAACTTTGTCATGTCAGAGGAGTGACTAATCAAATTGCCTATTTTGTTACATTTCTCAATTTTCTTTTAACATGATTTTTGTGGGTGATCTTTGTATGTTTTTACATTTTGAAACTCTTCAAATATTTTGGACTCGTATATGAATTAAATGATTTTCAAATATTCAGTGCAGAGGCATAAATCCTAAATGTATTCTTTCTGTTTTTTCTCCCTTCCTCTCTGGGCTTCACAAAATAGGGAACATATTGTTTCTCCAGGGCTACACTTGCAAGCTATTTATGTTCATTTATAGAAGAAGCCACAGCAATGTTTTATTTCCCTCTCTTTTCCCTTGCCTCTGCATGCACACATTTTTCTTTTAAAAATTGTTGATTTTGGAACTGCTATAGCACAATACAGCTGTTTCCAACATTATCACCAAGAAAAATAAACTGTCCAACAAAGTCATTTTTTTTTATTTAAAAAATGCAGCTAAATAAATAAATATCTCTGACACTGGGTCAACAATACCGGCAAAATTACATCAAATTCACTTCATAAGATAGATTGTATGAATTGCTTCCAGTCTCTTTCTCATCAGTCTCGTTTATATTTTTAGACAGTCTTTATGCGAATACAATGACTTCAATATCAAACATTTTAAATGATGCTTGAAATATCAGTCACTTGACTTTGATGTCACACACAATTAAATTCAAGCTATCTTCTCTCAGTTAATAACAGCAATCTCACCAAGTCTAGTGCCTAATTAATACAAGCTATTTGTCACAGGGAGGTGACACATGTATATCAGAAAGCTTGAAATATTGTTTTGTGCTGAAGTAGATCTAGCCAGCCCTGCAATGCAGAATCTGTCTTATGTATGATTGGCTTTAAACATTTCAAAAGGCCCAAGAGTTTAGAGTGTTCAAGCTGGGACCCAACAGTGCATAGAAGGTGCTACTGATGTAGCAGGTCCCTTTAGGCTGCTAAATAGTGAGTTATTTAGAAAGAAATGCAGCCAGAACTGAAGGATTTACACTTGATCATTCATTTAGGTGATCGGCAGAATTAGTAATAGACTGCCTATGGTAATTTGCTTAACCTGCACTTCTTAAGCTATGCAGCAGAATACACAATCATACATTTTCTTATTGTTGAATAAGCATATTAGTGCTGTTCCTTCTCTGTCTTTTTGAAATAACTATATGCCGTTCCAGCTAGGTTTTCTGTAGCCAGAGAAAGACCCTCTTAACAATGAATAGCATATTCATACAGGAAAAAAGACTGCAAAAGTACAGTAAAACAAAGCAAATCAATATCAATCAAATGTGTAAGGCGGCAAAATCACAACACAGGTACATATAAAAGAAAGCGCTGCCCAGCTCATTTTTTTATTTTATTTGGCAACATTTCTAGATTGCTTTATATTAGAATTTCTAAGTGGTGTACAAGTACACAATGGAAGTATAAGATCAACTAAGCATTGTAAAAATAAATATATGCAACACAGCATCATAGAAGTACAAAAATACAAAAATAAAGACATTATCCTTAAGGGTCAAAAAAGGTCTGAGGGAAAAGGCATGTTTTCAAGAGGCTCCTAAAACAGATAACTGATAACAATACACTTCATGTGTTGTTGCTGAGTGGCCCTGTGTCTCACAAACAGAGGTGCTAAAAACCTGAACAGACAATGAGAAAATAAAAAGCAACAACTTTACCCTAACTAGATGAAGTATAAGAGTTGCTCCCTTACCACCACCGTTCTAATTATTCGGGGGTTCACAGTCAATAAGGAACTGAACACAAAATAAACTATTTTAAAAATAAATATATTTTTTAAAATCAATTATCCCATGAATAAAAGTATGGTCTTATAGTATCATGTTTTCAAGGCAGACACACACACCACTTCCATCAATGGTAAATTTGTCTGAGGGATAAACTAGATCTTTGCTTATCTCTGCAATTCCCTCAACATGATACGAATGAGTATTCTCCTCAGCCACATAGCTGGGAGCGTTAGATTAAAGTCCCCATTGGCACCAGTAAGGACTTCTTCCCTAAGGCTCCTTAGACTCACAGCAGGTGTGTGTGTGGCAGGGGTGGATCTCCATGATGGGAGTGCTGACTGGAAAGATAAATCTCTTCCTGTGTGTTTCCTCTCTCATAAGAAATGGTCCCTCACCTGTAAGGAAAAACAAGATGCAAAGCTGCATGCTCCATACCTTATGTCAAGTGGATATCTCGTTTGGCCCTGAGTTGAGAGAGCTGTAAGTATTTGTGCACTGACAGCCCTGAATAGTGTGTCTAGTGTGTCTGAACAGCTACATGGTTCCATGTATCATTTACCTATTGATGCAGAGAAGGAAGGATGAAGGAATCTGCACTATATTTAGATGGAGGCAGTGTTCCACTGGGATGTTAGGGGAAGGGTAGTACCTCTGGTGGGTGACATGTCATGTTCTTTCTGGGGTAGTTTGTCCACCTTTGGTCCCCACCCTGCACTCAGTTCTCATCTGTGACTCCTAGAAGCTGTCAGCATGCGACAGTGGCCGCACCCCAGAAAAGGCTTCGACTGGCCAGCTAAACCAAGTGAGGATAGCCAATGGGTCTCAAAACCTCGGTGAGTGAGGAACTTCCCTTGCATGTGAAGACAGGCTCTGGTGGAGTGAGCAGACAAGACCAATTGTGGGTTCAATGGGCAAGAAGGTGGGTTCTGTACATGTTGTAGAGGGAAGTGAGGGACAGGTGGGGTATTATTGTGTACATATCTTACATTTCACAACTGTTTCTTTCTCCCACTACTGAACAAGGAAAGCTGTACTAACTGGTGACATGTGTAGATGACATGAGCCCTCTTTCATGACACTCAAAATCAGCTGGGAAAGACCATGAGAGAGACCTTGGAGAATGTGGTTGCATAACTTTTATATAAGACACCTTTTCATTTCAATATTTGCGGATGGAGGGGGTCAGCCAATTTCGATTAGTTTCTTGTTTTTCCAATCTTTAATTTTGAGGCTATCTGCATTTTTTTCTTTAAAAAAATCTTCATGAAAATTCATCAGCATTTTTAGTACGAATTTCTCCTAACACATTCATTTTTATGGTTTTGATTAATGTGCACACAAGCAATCTTCTCACATACAATGCCTTTTTGAATGCTATTTTCACTAATATCTTCATTTTTATGCACTTTCCCCCGGTATACACAATTTTGTAAACAATGGTTGGTTGGAGAACTGCATTGCACAATTCGGATATGTGTGCATTGCAAATTTGCAGATGGTTTTGCAAAGTGTGAATTTGATATATTTAGCTTTAAATGCATATGGAATCAAATTTCTCCACTATCCTTGATGTGGAATGGCAGGACAGTATAGCCAAAGGTGTGTCACAGAAGACCCAGGTGTGACAAGGTTCTCGAAGCAGCTGGAGAAAACACAGGTTCATAGGAAATTGCCCTATACCAGGTGACACTATTTGACCATCTTGCCCAGGCCATTGACTCTCCAGGGTCTTAGGCAAAGCCTTTCCCATTACCTGCTGCTACCCGATCTCCTTAAATGGAGGCAGTTGGAATCAAACCTGGGACCTTCTGCATACAGAAGATGCTCTACTAACTGGGTTGTAGAACGAGCTACAGGTCTCTCTCTGTTTTCATATTATGTTTCAGTGAGAAATGAGAATAATGTGCCAGAATATTTACCTAGTGCTTAAATGTATTGTGGGGAAAGTGTTTAAGTAAAGAAATATTTCATGGAATTGAATAATGTTTTCTTAACACTCAAAAAAGATTACGAATCACAAGATTTTATATAATTGTCAAACTTATTTCATTAACACCCCATCAACAGGACAGATTTCTATCAGTTGTGCTCACAAGATGACTTGCAAGCTTAAACAGAGAGAAGTTTCTTACTCTAGTACAGTGGTACCACGCTTTAAGAACGGCCCTGTTTACAAACTATTCGGTTTACGAACTCCGCAAAACTGGAAGGAGTGTCCCGGTTTGTGAACTTTACCTCGTCTAAAAATGGAAGCCGAATGGTGGAAGGGCACCGGCGGCGGGAGGCCTCATTAGGGAAAGCGTGCCTCGAACGGTTTGGGTTTAAGAACGGACTTCCGGAATGGATTAAGTTCATCAACCGAGGTACCACTGTACAGGAGCAGCTCAGCAATATTATACTACAGTATAGCATTCTAGCAAATGGCTGCTTTTCTGGTTCTCAGAAGTGCTGCTCAGGCCTTCAAAGCTTCACCTGATTAGAACTGGATGAGGAGAGAGCAGTGTCATGCAGGCTGCTCCTGCCATTGTGTCTCTTCCGCTGGGCCCTGCCACCCCATCATGTGTTGGAAGTTGAAGGCCTGAAGTGGGGTGCCATCTGTATGCATGTTGTCTCCTCAGACAGTTCAGAACCCTACATGATCAGAGTTCTAATTTGTGATGTAAATGTTCACAAATAGAGCAGGCTTCCTATTACAGACTTTCTCCCTCTAGCACAGAGGTAGCCAATAGGATGTCCACCAGATGTTGTTGGACTACTACTCCCATTATCCTTACCCATTGGCCATGGCGACTGAGGCTGATGGGAGTTGGAATCCTACAACATCTGGAGAGACCACATCTGGTCCACTCTGTCTGCCAGAGATTCCCCAGGTGCTCAGGCAGAGTTGAGATAAGGTTATGGCTGCTCTGAAGCCTCATTCATTGACTGGATGTCTAGTGACCTGAACAAGGCTAGATTCAGGTGGATAGCAGCAGAATGTTTAGTAGTTGTATCTGTGTTTGTTTGTATGTGCGCACTTATCAGATCAATGAATTGGATGATAAAACAAGATGATAATGGATACACTGAAATATAAAATAGGCCCCTTACTGAACAAGGTCCTTGACAATATTTTTCATGAAAAGACAACTGCTCAAAATGTTTCATATGATCATATGCTTTATGTTGTTTCCAGACCACATTGCGTGCATGTTTGGCCAAACCAAATGCTTCATTATTGAGGCATATCTAATGTGGCACATATTGTAATGATAACATCCTGGTATCTTGGATTTAAATTAGATTACCCTATCTTACTGGCGTTATGTAAGGGGAAGGGGAGAGGTTTGAGACTTGTCTGAAAGAGAGCACAATTTATCTATGTTTAAAGCAAAAGGGGGGGGGGAGTCTTTCTCCTTGCCCATCCCCCTCCTTGTCCATCTTTGCCAATGCAGTGAGAGCTCCCCCTCCTGTTTCAATTGATTTTATTTGATGGTGTTATATTATGTGCCGAGCTTAGGGTAAAGCACCAGAATTATAGCTCTATATTTTAGGTGGTAGTACTACCAATCTAAGGTAGTCAAGAAAAACCTCATTTATTTCTTACATAGTCTCTTTATTATAGACAGTACTGTTGTGTTGTGTATGCATTTCCTGATCTTTTGACATGTTTGGATCAATGCACCAACAGGCAAAAATATTGATGGGAGGAGGAAATACAACTCCATAAACCCTTTCCATTATCTATTTAAAATCTAATATATTAATTAGAGCTACCCAAACAAAGGTGAGAGGTTCCCCCCCCCCCCGTTGATTAATCATCTGGATTTTGAATGATCCATGAATCCATCAATTACATTTAAATAAATGTGCATATTATCCTAACCTCCGTACAGGTGGAAGGAAGTATGGAATAAATTACAATTCAAGAGGCAAAAGCTATAAATCATTAAAAGGAAATATAATAGCATATCAGAACCAAAGTGACTCCATAGAAGAGACATGACTGGCCTTCAGACTTAGTCCCAATAATCAACTGAAACAGCTCAGTTGATTATTGTACTTAAAGTATGAGAGATTATTATGACAGCAAAGTTAGTACAGTGATTAGATTATCCCTTAGATCTGACATTGATCAGGGGCTATTGAACAGGGGTTTTAAAAACTATTTTAAAAATAAATTATGCAGGTATTCAGATTGTTTCATTGGGAGGGGTGGCACTGCACAAGTTATGGCGCAATCCTATATATGAGCTTAATGGGACTAACTCCCAGGTAAGTGTTTTTGGGCTGCAAACACCATAAGCCTGCTTATAGTTCATGTTCCCAAGATCCTTTCATTTTGTGTTGTGTTACGCAATGCTTTCAACAAAGCAGAAGGTGATGCAGGAAAATTAGGCAAATGGTCTGTCTCTTCACCTCACATTGGAACTCATTGCATGCGACCTTGTATTGATCTGTTTAAGATTCCTTTGAAGCTCCTATACAGAATCTCACCCCAGTTTTTAAGCTTACCTAGATGTGCCTGCATCTTAACTCAGAATATAAATAAGCCACTTGTAGCAGGAAAAGCTTCCAAATGTGTTTGGCTGGTGTTGATCTGAGCTCTCCTGTGCCTCCATTTGACTGTTGATTTCAGTTCCCCTATTCTCCCATTCTGTACCAGATACAGTATATCCCATGGGAATGGGGCATTCTTTGGGAAAGGTTTGTGATTGTTTCTACTGACTGTCTTTGTATTTTATCCAAGCTGCCATTTGATTTGACTTTTGGCAACCATTTATGATCATTTCATTTCATTTTGATATATTCCTTGTTGAGATTTCAGATGTGCATTGTATCCTATCTCAAGACCATTTTATATAGTAAAAAAGAAACAAACCCCAAAACACCTCTGGTTTTACATATATTAAGATAATTCTTTATCCTTCCATTGCTTTCAATGGGTACATTTCTTTAACCCTCCTTTGTTTTTAGGAGGCACATTATATTTTGCATTAGGTGGACTAAGCTTTGGAGTGTTCAGATGCAGGGGATTCTGTTTCACACTGGAACAAAATGACCTCCAGGTCCCACCCCACTGAAATGATATGTTTATGAAATGACACCCTCACGTTGCTTTTGTTAGATTGTGCTGTAGTTCTCCTGTTCATTCTATCTGTGAATAATCTGTGAAGCGTTTTGTGTGTGTACTGCTCTTCTGTAGGAGTTTCCTTAATAAATAAAATTTTCATTTAGAAAACAAGCAAGTGGCTGGAATGTTAAAAAATATTACGTAATTCTTGAAGCAGATTGCACATATAATTTCACTTCTGCTAGCATTTGTTTCCACCCACCCACTGGATTTATAGCATCTGGAATCCACAATGCATTGTTTGGCTTTTAAAATTAAGATGCTATAATATCTGCTCTGCTTTTGCATTTTATGAATATTTTATTGCATGATGAACAAGGATGATCATACAAGCTTGTAAATGAGCAATATTTCATGTAAATGTTTTGCAAGACAAACCCAATGGAAGTGCATCTTATTTTCATAGGTGGCCTGGTGGGCATCAGAGGGAGGACATGTTAAATATATAGTTATGCCACCCTGAGGCTTTATGCTTCATAAGCAGGAGACAGGGGCTTGATTCATATAATGAAGCAGCAATCTGGTGGCCACTTTAAATGCAACCGCATGGAGGCTGATGCATGTAACAAGCTGTGTTGGTGCAACAGAGCCCCATGCACATCTGTAGACTCTCAGCTCCAGTTTCATAATCAAAACAAGTCCCTGTCCCTGAAGGAGCTTGCAGCCTAAAACATTGACAGTGGGGAGAGAACAAAATGACAGAGGTAAGAATAACCATGGATGAACGTGAGCAAATGTAATTACAGATCCTTAGGTTTCATTGCAGCGTGGAAGAGGAGATGAGTTTTTCTAGTGAAAATTTCCAGATTCCTACGGTGAGGCCTGACTTGCCAACCACAGCCCCTTACAGGTCGTGCAAATGGGGTTGGTGGGTGCGGAGCAGGATCACAAGTCAAGCTGCTTGCCCCCACCCCTGTCTATCCACGATAAGTTTGGTCTCTACATGCAATGTTTGATACTTGGGATGTGTCTTGTTATTTAGTCAGCGGAACAACATGAACAAAAATGTCATTCAATGCTTTGAATTATTCTAGAGAGTGGGGAGTCCTTGATGAAATCCGCAAGGCCTTATCTGACCCCAATAGCTGTCTAAAATCAGCAGGTAACATGGTCATCACTAAGGCAGGAGACCTCAGGCTCCTCTATAATTCAACTACTGATCTGGATAGTCAGCCTGAGGAAACACAGCAAAGCAGAGCCAGAGACCAGATTGTCCTCTTCAGCTAGCCTTGCTCTTGGAGCAACATGGCAAGAAGTGTGTGTGTGTGTAGGTCCTGTAGAGATGTATGCATAGGGCACAAATCATGGGCTTCTAAACCTAGGGGGCATCACACAAAAATCCACACCCTGTAATTCAGGCACCAATCTTCATGCTGCTAAGTGGATACAGGCAACATAGAAGTAATGAGAGAGAGGGAGAGAAAGTGATACAGTGCATCAAGCAAAAGACAGGTCACTATTCCAAGGAGCTAACAATTAAATGTTTTCAGTATTTGCATGCCTAGCTCAATCCACATAGTGTGGCTTCAAATTATTTTCTTCTTTCAAATAGCAGCTCTACATGACATAGAAAGCTACCTCAAAAATTCAGGGGAATTTCATACACAAAGCTGTGCTGCGTGTTTGTTGTTTAGAAAAAAAATAGGCATGACCGCTCTTCTAGTATGCACACCTAAAAGGTGCTTTAAGAATAGTAGGCTTGATCTTGCTCACTTTGCATGCCTACTTCCATTTTGCAGACAGGAAAACTAAGGACAAATGTCTATTTTTTTTATAATCTAGCACAGAATAAAGTATGCTGAAGTTCCACATTACATTAAGAATAAAGAGCAC
Organism: Podarcis pityusensis; assembly: GCF_964106645.2. Taxonomy (NCBI): domain Eukaryota; kingdom Metazoa; phylum Chordata; class Lepidosauria; order Squamata; family Lacertidae; genus Podarcis; species Podarcis pityusensis. The sequence continues at coordinate 25,579,288 of NC_138032.1, forward strand.
TTAATTTTGCCTAGGACTGGCTGGAGTTCTGCCAGTCAGTCTCACTTGATAACAAACCATTTTCTTTGATTGCACACAATAACTTTTGTTTCACATTGGGCAGGTTTAATGCTAAACCACTTTCTGGGTGATGGCCTTTTTCGTTTGAAAATAAATATTATTATTATTTTGGTTAAGTTTGGCCAATTCTTCCATTCCCAAAACAAATCCGGAAAGGAATTTGATTCTCCAACTCTCTGTTATATGGCAACAAAATAAATAGAATGGCATATCACTGATTTCCACATCTTGGTGGATGTAGTACTGCAGATGGTCAGAAATATCACAGTATCTAAAGTTGTAAACAGCATTACCCGGAATCTGAGAAGAGTGAGAGGGTTTCCCAGAGTGTACTTATAAATAATAAAATAAATAATTTCCAAGGCCATGCTGATATTTAAATATACTGTGCCAGGAAGCAATCCATAGTCTGGCCAAAGAAGACAAGTTGGTTTGTCTGCAAACATCTGCCTGTTTTTGAATTCCCTCTTAGCAGGAAAGTAGTTTATTGGGAAACCATATTAATGAATAATCTGCATTATCCTTCTATAGCAGGTATTTGATTTAGCCATGCTGTGTTGAATTCGTTTTAGCAAGCATGTTTGGGGTAATCTTTCATCAGGAAGATGTGCTTGTTTTTGCCATTAATTTTAAAAGTGTACTGAGACCATTTAAAAGGTGAACTGGGAGAACTGCAGCTTCGGCTCTCAGAAATACTGAAGAGATTCATCTAGACAAGGGATGGGCAAACCTGTCAAATCTAAAGCCACAAGAAAGCAATCACAGGATAATGCTGGTGAAAAATCAGCAAGCACAAATTTCTGGAACTATAATCGAACCATTTGCGGTCTTTATAACATTTAAAAGTCCTTTCTGTAGTTATAGAACAAATGAAATCACAAGCTGCCTCTTCTGATGGCAACAAAAGCCACTGTTTCAGAAATAGAGTTGTTTCCGTAATCAAAGAAACTGCTTCTTTGCCATAATTTTGGCACCATCTCAGCATGGGATGGTACCGGGTGGTTCAGTGTACTGCTAATTCAGTGTTTTCTTTGTTATCTTTGCATCTTGACACTCGGCTCAGAAATTTACTGGGTGTTAGGAGGCAAGCACGGTTTTTCCAGCCCCATGTTCCTGTTCTAATAAGAGTCCTGCTGGATCAGCCCAGTGGCCCATCTAAGCAGAACCTGAGGGCAATAGCACTCTTCCTGTGTGCTATTTCATTCTGTGCAATTGGTATTAAACTGCATACTGCCACCATCAGTGGAGGTAGAATATAGCCATTGTGGTTAGTAGACACTGATGCCCAAACTAATGTGAGTGCAGCTGGGATTTGTCCACAGTTGCAGGGTAGAACTTCGTTTTCCCTCCACTAACATTGTCTCACAACCCTTTCCATTGGCCATTTGCCCTTTGTTTTCTTATCTTTTTTTTTAATATAAAATATTTATTAAAATTTTCGAAGTGTTACAACATAAAATAAAAGCAGAAGAAAGTACAAAATAAAGGTAGTTAACAAAGTTGAAAAGGAAGAAGAAAAAAACAACAACAAACCCCTTCCAACCATACAAATACAAATTCAAGAAAAAGAAAAAAAGACAGAAGAAAAAACAAAAATACAATTTAAGAACATTTAAAAACAAATTCACTATTCTCGAATCCTCAACTGTCATTACCTTCTTTCTTTGACCTCCTCCTCCTCCCTTTCTTTGTATCCTAGTTATTAATTATCCCAGCAAATCCTTTCCATATTTCATAATATTCTGTCATTACATTACCCTAAACAGTTTTGATCTTATCTTTCTATAAGAAATAAACCTTAAAGCTTATAACTTAAATCTTATCCTTACCAACTTCTCATAACCATAATATTCTTTCATAATTCTTTAACCATCTTTACTAAAGCCGAGTAATTTCATTCCAACATTTTTCTGACATTCATCAATTTTATAAAACAGTTCTAATGGTAGAAAAAAGAAATACAAACAAATCCAATCTTCATCCAACGTCCCTTCCTCCTGGTTCTGGGTTTAGTCAGTCCTTATTATCCCATCGATCTGGCCCATTAACCTGGCAACCTTATATCCGAGGCCCTCAAGTCTCTTCCATATCCCTTTCGCAGCTCTTCTTCATATTTGTAACTGTATTTTCCCTTGTCTCCTGCTCGTGGTAACTCCAGCTTGGCAATATTTTTAACCCTTCTCGACAGATCAGCCCCTTTTCCATATTCAGCACTGAATTCCATATGGTATTTAAAAGCATGTTTCAAAGACCCTCCAAAATTAAGAGCCCCCACAATCCCAAACATCTCACGGCCCATTGCCAGATTTGAAAAGTCCAAACATCCCAGCATAGAGGGGTCAATCCAGCCCCCCATTTCCAAGCCAAACCAAACTTTTTCTTTCCAAATCTGGCTTTTTCCAAGTTCATTTGTCAAATCCGAAAACTCATATTCCTGTTGGGCCTGTTCTGTCAGGACACACTCCTGATTTAATTCCTGGGTGGGCTCCACATATTTTCCCACTGTCTGTTCAAAATTTCCCACTGCCTGTTCAAAATTTCTAGTCGAAGTCGTCATCAAATGCCCACCTTCCAGTAGGGCATTTGTTTTGTAGAAAGCACACAACAAAGCTTCAGAATACATTGTCCTGCAAGGTCAAATGCCTATTCCCACGCTTGTAGTCTGTAAACAGCTGCCGGCTCCCTGGAGTTGGTTGCAATTTCACAGTCTCCCTCTAGGGGGAAAACTTCTATTTGATCTTGCAACAAAGTTTCCCTTTTTGAGATACCTTGTCAATATTTGTTCCTTTGAAATGCGAAGGGAAACAGTGGAATCACTATGTTTCTCTTCTTTTAGCTATCTGTCAAAAACGTTTGTCTCTGGTCAATGAACTTCAAACGTCAGTCCTGACACCCCGCTCCAGGATCAGGATGGAGGAAAGTTGCTTTACTTTAAACTCGCTTTAAACAGTCCAAAAAAGATCCCCCTTCTTCTCCTGCTGTCGAAGGGGGGTTCCACAATTTTAAATGATGAAATCCAATCCTTTAAAAGCGATTTTCTGAGCTCTAGTTTACGTTGTCTTTGCTTTATTCTATCTACAAAAGAACGGAAGGCTGACTTCCTGTTTAGACCTTTCCGTTCCGTACCAAATTGAAATAGATTTTTAAAATCCAATTCCTTTCTGCTCGCAAGTCCCCATCTAATGTCCAGTTGTTCAAAGTCTAAGTACTCACGGGTGCTTATTTTAGAGTCCAAATTGTCCCAGGAAAAAGGCAGCGCTCTCCGGCAACGGCTATGCGGCTTCGCTCCACGGAAATAGCAGTTGACTCACAGCACCGCGCCACTTCCCCCTCTTCACTTCGGAGCCCGTTAATGGGTTCCTTAGCGAGTTGGGGGGCGCTAAAGGTGCCCGCCGAGTCCCATGGTCACAGGCTTCATCCGCCTGTGATTTTTGAAAGGGTCCCCGCTTCGCCGTAGCGGAGAAGACCCGTTTCCCGCGGAGCTAGTCCCTCCAGTTCAGAGGGAGTCCGCCATTGCCGATGGCGCCACCCCGGAAGTTGCCCTTTGTTTTTTTATCAGCTGGCTGTAAAACAAAAACCGAGATGGTTGGGTGGAAAGACCTGGCAAGTAACCTCCATTTTGGATCACTGCACCTGGGTCTGGTCAGTGGCTGGGTGACCACTTGGGTTCTACACCATCTTGGGTTCCATGATGGAAAGAAAGTGGGATATAAATGTAAGAAGATGAGGAATGAAAAATAAAGCAAATAACACCCTTAACCAGGCCATTAATGTAGGGTTGCCATATATTGAAGAGCAAAAAAGAGGACACGGCTTTTAACTGCTTTTAACTAAAGAGGACATATGGCAACCCTAATTAATGATCTGTTGTGAGTGAATGGATGCCAGTCAGCCATCATATCCAGTGCTTATTAAACTAAGTGCCGTTCCTGCATTTCCCAATATACCCAAGCTCATCTACTTCAGCAAAGATAAGATTACCTTTGGAAACATGTTTGAGCCTTGTTTTAGCCCGTGACCCATATAGACTCAACACCTATGCCTTTTGTCATTGGAAGATGCTAGCCCAGAGCTTTGTATAAGCAAGTTTGCCTGGTCACATGGTCTTTCCAGGAAGTCCTGCTGGGATGAGCTCTTGTCTGCAAAGAGCCTGTTGTCACTAAGTGTGGGAATATTCCAAAATATTTAAAGAAAATAAAGGGATGAGCAGATCTGTCATTTTCAGTTCTCTGAAGTTTCTCATTCTTCCAATCTTGAATTGAGTTCTCCACATTATCACCACAATTTGCCATTTCCCTAAAAAAATTCTCATCAATATTCACCAGCAGTTTAGTGCAAATTTGCAATGAGTTTATTTATTTCTAATGCAATTTTAACTAATATGCACAATATTGCAATTTCCCCAAAGTATTTTAATGTTATTTTCACAATGTGTTTTTATGCACATTTCCTTCTAATATATGCATTTTTGTATTGTTTAGTTGCAGAAGTGAGAATTTTGAAGCATAGCTTTGTTTCAGTTTGCATACTGGTTCAAGAAATACAAATGAGGTAGTTTCTCGACTAGATGACCCTTGGGGTACCTTCCATATATCTTTAAGCTCTGCCTGTCATAGACTTATGAATTGTGTATTCTGGTTCTTAGGCCATACGTTCACTTATTGGATAATGTTTTAAGTTTTTCCTCAAGTGGAGAGTCCTAGTGGGAGCCAGGACATCCTGGTGTCTAAAGGTACAGTGGTACCTTGGGTTACAGACGCTTCAGGTTATAGACTCCACTAACCCGGAAGTAGTACCTCAGGTTAAGAACTTTACCTCAGGATGAGGACAGAAATCATGCAGCAGCGGCATGGCGGCGGCATTGGGAGGCCCCATTAGCTAAAGTGGTACCTCAGGTTAAGAACAGTTTCAGGTTAAGAACAGACCTCCAGAACGAATTAAGTTCTTAACCCAAGGTACCACTGTATTTGAGAGAAGGTCTCTGCCCTTGTGTCACCATGCCATGGCAGCCAGTGATTTCACCAAACAACCCATCTAACTAGCCAGCAGTGCTTTTAATCAGATCTTTGCTGGCAAGCTCCATGGGAGGAGTGAAGACAGGATTTCAAGATTACAGTAACAAAGACATACATCTTTATTTAAATTATGTAAATGAAACAAACAAACAAAAAAGCTTGAAGTTGCTTCTTTTAAAGTATGTTTAGGAATAGGATGTTGTCATCTTCAATTCCTGTCAGTAAGATACGGGAAGACAATGGCAGATAATTTAAGGGATCACAGCAGTTGGGACTCTTCTTCCTCAGACTAGCAGCAAGCAAGACCTGGACGTTTTATAGGAACCAGGGAGAATTGCAAGATGTGTTTTGACCTTTTGCTCTTCTCCCCATGCTTCTTTCCTTTGGCCAAAGGTTGGAAAGTGGAACACAAGTTGAATCCTTATTGGACATTCTTCATCGTTCAGATTCATGATCCACTGGGGGCTCGTGTACTCTCATGGATGCATTTAGTGATCTACCCTGGTTTTCTCCTACTTTCATGATGGGCCAAAGTGTAGGGGCTGAAAAGTCAAAGTCAAAGGACAGAGCCTAAATCCCCCTGGTTTCCTTAAGCTAGTAGTTATACCAGCCTTGCAAACATTGTGAATCCAATGGATTTTGCTCCTATTTCCTGTGTTTGTGATCATTGATGGCATACGCTGGCAGGTTAAGTGCTGGGATAATATGCGAAATATATTGGCATTTTAATTTATATAAAATAATAATAATAATAATAATAATAATAATAATAATAATGCCAGCTTCACACAAACTGTTATTTCAGTTGCCCTTGTACTATTTATGGAGTGTTGTGCTCCTATGCACTGTGAACCCTTGAAAAAATAAGAGCCATTTACTTTGATTCCTCTGGGTGCAATCCAAACAGCGCACCACCAGATTCTTCCTTTTTGCCTACCTCCTCTGCCTAATTCATGCATGCCATAAAGGATCAAAAGAAAAAACGCCTGCTCCCCCACATACTTCCAATATTATGTGGAAAGTGGAACTTCCACACAGTGGGAGTTTCCAAAACAATTTCTCTGAGATCTAAAAGTCCCACTTCTTTTGGAATTCCGGAAGAAACATGAATGATTCTTGTGTTGTCTTTCATTGAACATATGAACTATCTCTGAAAGAAAGCCTTCGGAGAGAGTAAAAACACTGTATTGTAGTCCCTCTGCTTCATATATGTGCAAACACTGCAGAAGTAGAGGCCACTCTCCTGATTAACCACAGCAGAAACACCTAATGCTGTTCGCTTATGTTCTTGTGAGAGCTGTGATGAGGAAACAGTTGTTTGTAGTTTAGACAAACTGGCCATATTAGTGCACATTTGTGAGCATACAAAGCTACAGGCCTAAGCCATTTAGTATGGAGAAAATTGTGACATTGTGGCTATCATGTTGGATTTGAAACGGAGAAATGTGAGCTTGAGTTTCTCCTCAGCAATAAAGTTTGCTTGGTGACCTCTGTCTTTCAGCCTACCCTACCACCCAAGGTTGTTGTGAATATAACAGGTAGGGGAGTTCATCCTGAATTCCTTAGAAGAATAGGATAAAAATGAAAGAAACAATACATTCTGAGTAAACATGCTTAGAATTTCACTGCACATCCCATGGCGGTGGGGGGGGGGAGGGAGGAGGATATGGGGCTGAAGTGTGCAGGGTCGTCTCTACCCGGGGGTGTAAGGGGTGCGGGGTACCCAAGTGCTGAATTCTTGGGGGTGCCCAGCACCCTCCACTGAGCTGCTATGTGGCAGTGGGATCAGCGGTACCTTTGACACGACTGATCTCACTCTGCCTGCAGGGAGAGCTCTCTGGAAAGTCTGGCTCACCAAAACCAGGAGGAGGGGGAGTGACAGGAAAGAGGGAGAGCAGACAGGAAGAGAACGCGCCTATCTATCAATGGGAGCGTGCACAGGCTCTGGAAGAAGAACTCTTATATGCACGCTCTCAAGAGCCCTCCCAGCTCCTCTAGAAATAAGTTTGCTCCCACAATGAAAGGCTGCCCGATATGGCTCTCCCACGCATGCGCACAATGCCCGCTTGTCTCATCTTTCAGACACCTCCCTACGACGCATGCGTGGAGTCTTTACACCGACTCCTAATGTGTTCTTTGTCTTCTTTAGGAAAGCTGGTTTTCAGCAAAACACACACACAAAAACTCTCCTTTTGGAGCCGCACAGGCATGAGTGCTATTTATCAAATGATTATAGTGACATAAGCATAATAAAAGTTAATTTGGGGGCTAAACTAAATTTGGGGGCGCTGGGCGGACCTGTGCACCCCGGCGGCGCATATGCTAAAGACGGCCCTGGAAGTGTGCATAACTTTGCTAGATTGTGGACACTATGTATACACAAGAGTATGAATCTGAATGATCATTATGCCAGACATGAAGCAGCTCTTGCCACACATGATCAGAGGAGCAGTCTCTACTGTATTTTAGTGGGTGTAGAGGCCACTTGCTGCCCTGTGCTCCTGCTGCTTTCCATGGGCTTGCTGACCCAGAGCATCAAAATATGTTCTGTTGTATATAAATTTAGTCACAGGGCTGTAGCCTCCCCTTGTTGAACACATGTACAGTAGCTGCTATGCCTGTGCAGCTAATAGCTTTTCCACGCAAGCCAGGGAGGGAGAATACATTCTATTGTCAGAGCTCCCAATGATGTTTAAGGCCACAATAGCTGTGCTGAGAATTTAATTTCCTTCTGAGCTCAACCCTTTATGTAATTCAAGCTATATCCTGAAAATTATTTTAATTTCTAACAAAAATAATAATATTGCGAGTCTCTTGTAGGGCGGTACATTATCCCTTGGAGGCCAATATTTAGTTGATATTTACAAGCAAATAACACAACACCATTTTGTGTAAAAGTACATTTATGGTAGTAGATACAAGGCACAAGGGGGAAATGGTTATTGCAACATCAGCAAATATGGTTCTGGGAGAAACATCTGATCACCCTGTCATCAGATATCACGTCCCAGATCCTCCAATCCAAAATTTCTGATTTGAAGACTTGTAAACAGGAGTGACATAAGCATTTGCAAAACACCCCGTGTACAAATTCTTCTTCTTCTTCTTCTTCTTCTTCTTCTTCTTTCTGCTAATAAGAATGAAAGACAAAAATTGGCAGGGTATATTTTAAAAAGCTTCAATTGCAACAGTGGCTTCCTTTGTTTATGACTATTATATGTGCTGTAGAAGCGGAAAGGAAAGTTGCATTTTTTGGTGTGATGCCTGCTCTGAAGAAAATTAACTTTAAAATATAGTTCCATTTGAATTTGACTCTTGATAACATCTATACATTGTTCCCATCAAGCTGTGTGGAGGTGCAACATGTTTAGCCGTGGGGTAGAAAGCACATTCTGGATGTTTTGCTTTGAGCAATGGTCTGAGGCTATCGTCAGCCATTGTGGGTAAAACCAATGGCCACTTGTGTTTATTGGCTATATAAAGCCAGTGCTGTTTTATTAATGAACCAGAATACATGTATGGGTACAATGGTGAAGTAAAGGTATTAAATTTAGAATAGGACATTGTCTTGAAAATAACACGAAGCAGTGACTTAATTTTACTCATCATTATTTACTTTATTATAAATATTTATACCACTTATAGTAATAAAAATCTCTATCTGGTTTACAATAAAAATACAGTAATGACAATAACAATGCCAAACAAGCTGGCAAAATTGCCTAAGAAACCTAGATACATATACGGCTGGATATCACAAAGAGAACTGAGCAGTGTTGAAGACACAATAAAAATTGTAAGAGTCAGAGACCTTGAAAGCTTGGGTGAACATAGAGGTTTACAAATGAATGGGGGGGGGGCATTCCAGAGGGTGGATGTGAAGGGGTACAGTTAAACTGTACCCCTTCAGAGATGCTATTGACAAAAAGGTTTGCTTCCACCTGGTCACTAGGTGACAGTCACCTGGTTTTGGAGTGACCAGCAGGGTCTCCTTGGAATATCTTAAAGGTCAGGTTGTCAGTCTGCTATGTTCCCCTGTCCCAAGTCATTTAGGACCTTTAAAGATCAGCAACAAATCCTTGAACCTTAATTTGATTATTTTTAATGTTGCCGGATATAAAATAAGTTAAGAATATTATGAATATGCATAAACAGATATAGATTGGTAGCAACTGGGAAATGTGGAAGTGTTCACAACAAGGGATCTCTGGACCCCGGGTGCAATTTAAAATATAACAAGATAAATATTAATTATAATTCAAATGGCACAATCTTAGGCAAACTTACTTGGGAGAAAGTCCCACTGAACTAGCAGGGATGGCTTCTGAGTAAACATGCTTAGGAGAACCTTTCTGATTTAAATGCTATGCCTCATAGGTTTAAGTTTTGCAAATGAGGTTGTGCTAGGAAAACAGCTTATTCTGGTTATATAAGGTAAGCATCACTTTCTGTTAATGGCAATGTCTTACATCCTTTTGTCTGGGAAAACAATAAAATACCATCATACTGTACTGTACTTGTCACTTGTGGGTTTTTTTTTAAAAAGCGATTCTTTTTTATTTTATTTTTATAAAAAGCAGAACCCCTTGTCTGTGAAATGGCTGAAAGCCTATCGCTTTACAGGGAAATAGATTGTGCTTCTAAGGACCTTCTGCCATGAGGCCTCCCTCTTGCAGATGCCTGCCTTTAAAATGCAACTCTTTTGGTGGATGAACAGCCTAATGTTCCATGCCTTGTACTACTAGTAGCATTTTATGCAACATTGAAAGAATCAATTAATTTGCATAATTCCTTGAGTATTACCATGACTATAAGGTAGGTTAGTTTGCTCAGGAATCTTGCCTACCCAATATATATACTTGCCATTTTTGACAAATTAATCATGTTGAAAAACAATTCATTATATTTATGACAAAGTGAACCTTATACCCATGGGTCTTGCATATTTTTTTTCCCTTTTGCAGAAGAAATCTAATATTAATGCATAGAAGATCAGTGATTTAGTGAGTACCTTAACTGTCAACAATGCCTAAGGCTGAACAAAATTAATATTTTGTTTCCCATCTGGAGATTTCAGGAAAATTAATGAGGGAGGGTGCTTATTATGATATATTGTGGGAGTAAATTCAGAATATTCAAACTGGCAATACTATTTATATCATATTCTGAGCATATTATCTGTCTTCCTCTGATACTAGATGCTCATGTGCTCTAATTCTGACTACAACCATAGCTAATTCAGGCTGTAATACTGTGTACATTTTAGTGGCACAAGTTTAAAATACTATTCTGTTGTTATTGTTATCACTGAACAGCATTTCATGCTTGCTACTAGTATAAAAATGGCCAGACAAAACTAAGCATCTTTGGAAGGAAGTTGTTGTCAGTCTTCCACAGGCGAAATAAATCTTGTAGAAGCTACATTTGCATATCTGTCCATGTTATGAAGAGTTACTAAGAATATTGCATGTTCAAGACTAGGTTTCAGCATTTCTCTGAGTAGACCCAGACATTCTGGAAAATTGGTTGCGTATAACAGGAAGAGACAGAAGCGTCGAACGTACACATTTTTGCACACGAAGCTTAAAGTCAAAACAATGCTCCAGAGCTCCAAACTGGAGCTCTCTCTTCTCCCCCTGTTTAAAAAATGACTGGCACCCCTTTGGAATTTGCCACACTAAGTTACTGCTTCATATTGATTCATGGTACGACTTGCCTTAAGAGACATATGAAGTCCATGATGTTGTCTTACAACAAGGAGGGATGGATATAGAGTAAACCATCCTGTGAGCTTCGGATGGAGGGTGGTATAGAAATCTAAACAAACAAACAACCAACTAAGTAAATAAACAATTGGCTATATGGATTGAAATGGCCAAGTGTGAAAGTGTTTAAAGCAATGTTGTTGTTGTTTAGTCATTTAGTCGTGTCCGACTCTTCGTGACCCCATGGACCAGAGCACACCAGGCACTCCTGTCTTCCACTGCCTCCCGCAGTTTGGTCAACTCATGCTGGTAGCTTCGAGAACACTATCCAACCATCTCGTCCTCTGTCGTCCCCTTCTCCTTGTGCTCTCCATCTTTCCCAACATCAGGGTCTTTTCCAGGGAGTCTTCTCTTCTCATGACCTGTCCTTCCAGTGAGCACTCAGGGCTGATTTCCTTAAGAATGGAGAGGTTTGATCTTCTTGCAGTCCATGGGACTCAATCTTCACGTCCAAATGTCTTATACCTGGCAAAGAGAGAACCTGTGTTTGCTTTATTTTTCTAAGGACACAACTGTTAGGGGACCACTTTCCATAACACTCCTTAGAAAGCTGATTTGTACAAAGTCAGACATTTGGTCCACCTTTGCAAACTGAGGAAAGAGAAAGACATTCTTCCCAGGTGTTGAAAGTTATATGATACAGCACCATTGTTCTTGGCGTTTGCAGTCAATTCCTGTTGTCTTTGGTCAAACAGGTTCTTGAGGTACTTTACCATCTTTGAAAGGACACGGGTGGCACTGTGGGTTAAACCACAGAGCCTAGGACTTGCCAATCAGAAGGTCAGCAGTTCGAATCCCCGCAATGGGGTAGCTTCCGTTGCTCGGTCCCTGCTCCTGCCAACCTAGCGGTTCTAAAGCACGTCAAAGTGCAAGTAGATAAATAGGTACCGCTCCGGCGGGAAGGTAAACGGCGTTTCTGTGCGCTGCTCTGGCTCGCCAGAAGCGGCTTAATCATGCTGGCCACACCGGCTCCCTCGACCAATAAAGCGAGATGAGCGCCGCAACCCCAGAGTCGGCCACGACTGGACCTAATGGTCAGGAGTCCCTTTTCGCTTTACTTACCATCTTTGAGATGTCTACTTTGAAGCGAGTCACACTGAGTTCAATGGGGCTTACTCCCAGAAAAGTGGGTATATGATTTCAGCCTAGGAGACCTATGTATTTGATTGGAGAATTGGGGCAAAATAAATGAGTACAAATACACTTTGAGAAATGACAGGGCATATCAACTTCAACTGTCTTTAAGATATTAATCCTTTAATTCAAAGGGATTTACCAAGTTATCCTGCACAGGGTAACTCAGTAAATTGCCTCATAACTTCTCTTTTACACAAGATGAACTGTGTAAGTAAGAGGAGCCTTCCCCACACTAACATAATTTGGAATAATAGCATTTATTTCTCAAAGGCTACAGATTCCGCCCCCCCCCCCCAAAATGACCAGAGTTTGACTTGGATACCTCTCCACACAAAGGAACAGCATAAACTAACACAGGGGAATCTAAAGTATGTTTTGATGACAAATAAAGGCGAAGAATAAATTAGGTATAAGCATACATAGGTATTCTTATGCACTAAATAAGTGGTCAGAGATATTATATCACAATGAATCATACATATGACAGAGCTATATAAATGATATTAATGACAACATGCCTATTGCTGAAAGAAGAAAATGCAAAGGTCCATTGGTCAGACTGCACATTTACTAAATATTACAAAATAATTGATTATCTTACTGATTCTACTATTTTTGTGAGGAAAAAAAGCTAAAAGGGGCAAAAATATTGTAACGCTTTCTGTAAGCCAGACTGTAAAAAATAGCACGTTTTGTGTAAATCTGCATTATTAATTCACTGTAAAATACACCCAGTTGGAGTGGTGGTTGTTTTTCCATTAAATTAAGCCTTTGATATTCTTTAATGCTTTAGCCTCTAATTTGTCAGAACACAAATGCACCAGCAGCTGTTGAAAATATCACTGTTGCAGCAGTAGTGCTGGCCAATAAAAAATCCTAAGAAGTCATCTTCCTATCTGGCTGCACAAAATAGCACTGAGAAAGTAGTCATCTCTTTGAAGTATCACTCCAATTATAGGTTTTAACCCCACAGGTCACAGTTTGATTATTTACACAATGCTAGTGTAATTCTGTCTCAATTCTAGGCTTTCTGTACTTCCAAAGCATTTGCCAACTCTACTAGAGGAAATTTCAGATAGCAGTTCTGATGGCATTGACCTGTGTTTGATAGGGTTAGACAGCATTTGGATTATTTAATGATGAAAGCGAAGGATATCAGGGGTATATTTCATCCACCCATGGAAATCATTTTAAATGCATTGCGTGCATTCTAAAATATATAAAGTGTTTGTGGATATGGATGCACGTATATATGTGGGGGCCATGTATATCTCTATATCCATATAGATACAGATATAGGTATATATCAGATGCATACAATGTATACTTGGCAAATCTGGTTTTGTCCTATAAAACACATATACAAGTTTAGTCATGTGTCTCTTTATTCTGGGGTTAAGTGCCGGTATTGATGCTTGACAGCAAAAATGGGCAAATCCACCATGCTGGTTAAATTGTCTAATTTTATTACATTAGGCATTTCTTGGCAAATGCATCTGCCAGCAGGAAATATAAATGCTGCATTTGCACCAAGGCAGTAGCTGTGTCATTTCTTATTTCCTCCCCCCTCCACACCCCCGCAATCATATTCTGTCTTGCATTTACATCAAAAAGATTTGCGACTAAAAACCAGGGTCTTTTTTTTTTAATTGTTTATTACGCTGACAGCTAACAATTAGAATGAAAATCCCTTGATGCTATTTGAGAGATGCTAGAAAAATCACCTGTCCTTCACATGCCTCCATTTCTTTCTGCCCATGGGGTTGCGACAAGTCCTTCTAGGACAATTTAGGAGGAAGGCTTGGGCATACCAGTCCTGTGCATGTTTACTTGGAAGCCAGTCTTTCTCGGACTTACTTAAATAGGCTATGATTGTGGTGCCGCAATAAATATAAATATATCACTGGTTAAATGAGAATTGCCTTCAAGTAAATGGAAGCCTGTTGTGAGAGGCAACAAAACTTTTTTTTAAACAAAACCAAACAAAACTTTTCCATCTAGGTAAGCTGTTCAAATTCATTGAAATAATTGTGGCTGCAGATCTAATTTGATTAGCTGAGCAAGCACACTTTGGTTATGTTTCCTGAACAAGATGGCGGGGATTTAACTTTAGAAGCAAGTGTTTATACATCCACATACTATGTTTATGCATAATACTAGAACTCGGGCCATCCAATGAAACTGAATGTAGGGAGATTTAGGATATGCGAAAATACTTCTTCATGCAGCAAATAGTTAAACTCATCCTAATGGGTTGTAGTGATGGCTACCAACCCTGGATAGCTTTAAAGGAGGATTAAACAAATTGATGGAGGAGAAGGTGATCAATGGCCTCTAGTCATGATGGCTGTGTTTTACCTTCACTGTCATAAGCAGGATGTCTCCCAATATTGTTGTTGTTTAGTCGTGTCCGACTCTTCGTGACCCCATGGACCAGAGCACGCCAGGCACTCCTGTCTTCCACTGCCTCCTGCAGTTTGGTCAGACTCATGTTTGTAGCTTCGAGAACACTGTCCCAATATTAATTGCTGGTAATCACAAGTGGGGAAAATGCAGTTTCATTCAGGTCTTACTTGTGGCCTTCCCATACACCTTGTTGGCCACTGTGAGAATAGGATGCTGGACGACATAGGCTCTTGCTCTTATGCTTATGCTGCACTGGGGAGTGTGACATTTTGTGATTTTATTTCTCTGTTACTGTCAGGTTGTTGCCAGCGGCTCCCAGCTGGATGCCCAGGAATGTATAAAGGCAAGGGAATGTTTCTTACTGTCTGCTTTTTATTCTGTATTTACCAAGAGAGGCTATAGGTAATTGGATAATGGTGTTGTCCTGAGTGAATCTCCACCCACCCCGTCTTTCC